>NC_142527.1:5195200-5457700 GCF_964205215.1 Stylophora pistillata
TAATTCCGAAATTTCTCGAATTTCTGCGGTCGGAAAATTCGTAAGCAATGTCAAAGAAGAGAAGGATTGTTTGTTTGTTTGTTTGCTTGTTTGTTTCTTCGTTTGTTTGTTTGTTTGTGTGTTAAGTTTCAAGAATAGTACGGAAGATCGAAACGAGTAGAGGTGAAGGGAGGAATTTGTCCGGGCAATTTGTTGTTCAAAAATGAGACGGTCGGTGTTCAATTTCAGTGATATTATCCACAGGTCAAAGTAAGGATTACTCCATTTATCTGTGACCAGACTCCTTTGTAGGGAACAAAGAAGCCACCCAAATTAGGCCTATGGTGAGATGTATTAAATGGTAACAGCTACCCAATCTCGTTCCCATTGCCTTTTCTCTTACTTCGGGGTGGGGCGCCTCACCCCCAAATAAGGGAAAAGGCCATGGGAACGACGTTGATAGCTCCCAACCAGAGAACCAGTATTTTTCTCCCTTGCTCCCTTGTAGGCACAGGCTCAGGCCAAAGCCCGAATTTGTTTCAGCCTTCATTTCTGCAATTTCTGTTCATTTTGAGGATCATTTTGTTATTTAGTAATACTTTTACTCAGGAAATAAGATTAAAAAAACTCACGATTCGCTAGACCCGAGTTCAAGAACATTTCAAAAAAGAAAAAAAGTATTACATTTAACTTGATTTAACAAATGATGGATCTTCGACAGCTAGGCCGTACAAGCTAAGAATATCTATCGTGCTATGGTTGGTGAGGGAGAAACCCGAACCAACTAGTACGCATAGAAATCTAGAGTGATTAGTCTAAGGAATCAGTCTTCACTGACTTATTTTGGGGGGCCAAAAGTTCGTTTAGTATCAAATATCTGTTTTGAAAATTTTAAAATGTGCACCTCTATTAAAAATGCAATCGCAGTAGAGCGGTTTACACTACTATGATTGTCTCACATAATTATTTACAAAAAAGCTGTTACGAGAATCATTTAAAAAATAAACGTCCTCCATTTTTCTATATAATCCTCTCTAGAAATATAAATCATATGAATATAAAATTTGACAACTTTTCTAATTCTAATAGACTACAAAATCATCTAATTTGATTTTTTTGTTACCATCTGAAAACACTATTGCTGTGTCGAATTTAGTATATCTCCGAAGAAGCACACGTATTTTTTGTTTAGCATAGCACGACGGTCTAGAGGAACACAAAGGAAGTATTTTTTCCTAAGATTAACCGGTTGATTGCTCTATTTGCTGATGAAAACTGCAATAAGCTCTAGTATTAAGCGAATCAGTACCAGCCTTAACATCACCTAAATAATACCAATAAATGTTAAACTATCATTTACAGTCTCCTCAGTGAATTTTTTGTATAGGTTCTGTGGTTTGCCTTCATTGTCATTCCTAGTCTCCGTGCACCAGTCACGTTCCTCAATCAAAGTTACCTCGGAAGCTGAAGTTGACGACATTTCTTCTAGACAAATGTGTTCACTACTGACTCCATCGGATGGCGCACAGGCTTGTTGAAAATTGTAGTTTGGCTGAAAGACTGGAGCCTGAGATTTGGCTTCTCCGCCAGCATTGTTTATATTGCCATTACACAAGGAGTTGTTGCCTTTGTCACCGACTTTGTTCGTGTCATAGCTGATAGGCGAAGAGAAATTGGTGCGTGGGCGTGGTTTCTCTCGAGGAGTTCCGCTTTTAGGCAAAGCTGAGGGTTGTTTTTGCTGCTTCCGGGCGGATGTGCTGGGTGTGGCCCTCTTAAGCGAGGCAGGAGAGTGTTTGACCGGGACATGATACCTAACGCCTTTAGGAGCAGCTGTCACACGCACAACTGTACTTGGAGGGGAAGTGTAGCCCGGGGTCTTTCGCGCCAGCAGCTGCTGCAGAGGAGACTCGTAATGCGACCCCATCGTTTGGCGATGGGAAAACTGTCGGTTAGCAAGCCTCGTTATGCCTGGTTCCGTGAAAGACTTGCTGCGCATCACAGGGACACGGGCATGATTTGAGTTTTCTTTTAAACGAGGAGCGCTCAAAGGAGAGGCGAAAGACCGAGGGGCATTGGAAGATGACAATGATCCTTCTATCTTCCGGGGGATTTCTCTTGTGATGGAGCTGTTTCGTGATAGCGGTCGTTGTTGCGTCATATCCACAGGTCTGATAATCCCCATATTGTACGAATTTGGTTGAGAGATATGGATTGTTCGTCTCCCCGGTGCGTTCCGAATGATGTCTCCGTAGTTAATTCTTGGCCGTGGTCGATCCCAAGTAACCGGAGCATCTACAGTCGAAATCTGTCGAGCGACTCTGGTTGCTGTGCTTGGAGCAGTGAATGAATTGCTTCGCATCACAAGTTGGGGGCGTTTTTCTGTGGCAGAAAAGGATTTACTTCTGCCAAGCTCCCGGAGATTCGGAGTTGGTGTTTTGATTTCTCGTTCATTGGACTCTTGAAGCTTCTGAGGTGGCACAGACAAAGATGAATGTCCCACTGGGGCAGACATAGTCCTTACATGTCTTAGTTGTGGGGTGACACTCTTTTCGTTTCTTATCAGGTAGGGCGACATGTTCTCTGGAGCAGCGAGCGGTGCCTGTCGCTCCGAGACTTGAAAGGGAGGGGTGGGTAAAGGAGTGTTTGGCTCCTGTTTAGTATCTTCAGATACCTCTGCAGAAGAAAGTGTTTTGCCTTTTATAAAGCAGGAAATCTGATTGAGTACACCTTTCTTTTGTTTCTTGGGCTTCTTATTTGTTCCTTCGCTGCTTGTCTCGCTCGCTGTTTCACTCAAAGGCTTTGTTGTCTCCTCCTTTGTTTGCGGTGTCAACGACTTCACATCTCTTGTTTCTTCAGTCTCAGTGTTAGATACTGAGGTTTTTCTCTCCAATTTGACACCCTCTCTGATCTTCTCATTTTCCTTTTCCTTCTCCTTCACATCGCCCTCCACCTTTCCTTTCCCTCTTTTCTTGGTTTTTTCATTTTTCGTTGATTTCCCTTTCGAAATCACTTCACACGCCACGCACTTTGAGTCTTTCACGCTTTGGGCCTCACCGTTTTCTTTCGGCGCGTCTGTGGGTTTGTTAAAAGGGTTATGACCGTTAACGAAGTAACCGTTTCCTGTGTGGTAAATTCTGCGCTCCTTGATCAGAATTCCAAGGCAGTCATGAATTACGTTCAGTTTTGGCACGTGTACATATTGGTAAGTTCTTGCCAGGTATTCGGCAATCGATTGCTGTGTGGCTGTCAACTGACTGCTATTCAGAGCAGCTATGGTTTCCACCAGAGACTTGGTTAATGGAAGGAATGGAGCTTGTTGGATTACTTCCATACCAACAGAGCTGACGGCGCCTGGGGAGAGTGATGTTTGAAGTGCATAAGAAAATCTGAATTTAAAAAAATTCTTGCTGACAACAATCGGAGGTTACGGGTTTGGAATGACGAAACGGGCGAAGGAAGGGGGAGAGGGGAAGTTAAAGTGCATGTGAACCCCTCTTGGTCAAGAAAACGTATCGACTTCGAATGAAAATATGTCAACAGGATGTCAGTGTAGGACTCCTCCCCCCTAATACGATTCTGTTGGTCCATGGAGGGGTAGAGATGGTAAAGTTTACGTAACTTTTTCTTTTGATATTCCTTTAATTTCTGTGATGATTTTGTATTCAGTTTTTTCGACGATTTTCTCGCACTTAGGAATGTACTCGGTATCTACAACCGAAGGCCTTGGCGACTGCAAGGACTTGAGAAAGTAGCTACAGACAAGTATACAGAAGCTATCGATTATCAATTGAACTGACGAAGGCGAGATTTTCATCACAGCAACTTGTATTTATCACGACAAAAAAATGGGACAGAGGGGTATGTTCTACAATATCTGAATATTCAAAGGACTTGCTGTCTCCTGATTTATAGAATGAAAAAAAGAAACAAAAGAAGCAATTGAGGAACGTTAGACACGGTATTGAATAAACACTATTTCGTAGATATTGTCATAGTTCCCACGCTTTTCATGAAGAATCTAAGAAGAGATTTTTATGATGATACAGTGCGCATGGGTGGAGAAGAAAACTCACGTGCAAGAGCGATCGTGTACGCGCGCGTGCACATGTACATGAAAATAGGGCACGCGCGTGTACGTGGAAATATTTCTTTTTCAAGAAGCAGGTTTCCATTTTTTTTGTAAAGGCAATTTATCTTGTGTTAAAATTTCTTTCATTTTTGTTTTTTACGCTTTTTTGTTTTTTTGTGTTTTCCACATATGACAGAAGCAAAAACAGTTTGACAAGAATTTAGCTACATTACTACATTATTACGTTAATACATTAATACTTAGTTCTTATTAACCGAGCGGGAGGTCTGTATGGGAGAATCTTGACCGAGGTCGCCAGTACAGACCGAACGCAGTGATGCATGATGTCTGTACCAGCGACCGAGGTCAAGATTCTCCCATACAGACCGACCTAGCTCGGTTAATAAGATGTTTATTCTATGGCTGTGTCTTATATGCCAATTTTTTTATATTCTTTCTACCTTCTTTTTCTAGGCCGGTCTAGATGGGAAAATCTAGACCGCTTTCGATATTGATTTCAGCCAATCAAATTCAAATTCGGTAGTTCTCAGTCCTTGTGAGACACAGCCATATAATAACTTACATTACATAGTTTCCTGCTAATTGCAAGACTTGGAAATTCTCCCTCACTTGGGGTACTTAAACTATAAAGCATGGCAGTAAAGTAATAAGCTTTTCTCAAATTTATGCGCAGGTGTTAAATTTCATGAACAAGAAATCTCAGCCAGTGCTGATGTGACGGAGAGCAGATGAAATAAAACAGAAACGATTATTTTACACGATCTCTCTAAAATAAAAACATCCCCTTTTTGCAATCATATCTTCGGAGCAAATTCTCCTAAAAATTCTTAATCCAGCTTATATCCAGCCGAAATGTAAACACCAATTTGTTGGATGTTTTCTAGAATAACTACGGTGCATTAGGGAGACACAAGGCAAATTACCGCAAAGCTTGTGGCTTACACAAGTAAAATCTCCTCCAAACAGCCAAAAATTTAAACAATGCAGTTCATCGGCAAAACAAAATCCGACTCTGCTCCAAATTTCTTTAGTTTTCTCTCAAATATTGCGTGCTGCCTTGAACATTTGCAATTGAAACGTATTCTCTTCTACTCATTTTCCTCTTAACATGTTCTTTGTTCATATGAAAGTATTTTTCTTTTATATTGTTTTGACTAAAATGTATTTTTCTTTTCTTGAGTAGGTCCGCCCCCTGCCATAGCAGGTCATGTACTGTAGTACACAAAGACTGCTCACTTCAAATAAATAAAACGAACACAATTCTCTTCGCACCTGTTCTAATTTTCCGTCTCATTCGGGCGGCTTTTAAAAAAAAATCCTTATCTACTTTTATGCCGAAAATATCTTTAAGTCCAACTTTAGAAAAAGCCCTTTTGGAGTACGATAAAAGACCACGGCAAAACCAAGTGAGAATCTTGGCTCCCACCAGCTTTCATTTAATATTCAAGACATTAAGTCTTTTGCGAATGCAGTTTGTTTTTTTTCTTGTTACTGGAAGATATTTAGTTTGTATGACATTCCTTTCTCATTGAAAAATACAATTGGATTTAAACATGAAAGACCTTGTTAATCCTAGCTTTGGAAAAAAACATTCGCTGTAAAAGCACGACTTCCGGCTGGAAAGAATGACCGATGAGAGAGATGGTTTTGCAAATGAGCAATACGCCACCACGTCTTTGCTTGATTGACAACATTGAATCACAGAACGAAAAAGAAAAACAACGTGCCACCCTGCTATCAGTCCAAGAGTGAAAGAAAACTAATAAAGAGTGATTCTAGTACTGCCGTATTCTTTTGTGTCGGCGAACTGTTTAACTCATTCAAAACATCTAGAACACGGGCTTATTAAAGATATCACGCGTGGTAAAGCTTAAATGTTCCTTTCTTTGCCATTTCTCAAAGCCTTCATTGACAAAAGCCGTCACAATAGACAAATGAACTTAATTTTGGACTCAAACGTTGATCATATGTTTACCAGATAACAAAACTTTGGACTTGTTTTAGTTTTTTCTTTGTAACTTTAAAAGCTTGAAGAAGTCAGAACGGTTCCACGAGTGATTTCCATAACTGTTTGGATGTTTAAAAGACATGATTGCGACAGATTCACGAGCGAAAACAACCGTGTAAAAAGGGTTATTATCAATCGGAAACCCGCAGCTGTTCTTCTTCAGTCAAGCAAAACCTCTTGTCCTTAATGGAAAATTCAAATGAGCCGAAACCAAAACAGCAAAATGCAGCAGAGGCACACGATTATCTGGTGCTACCTTTGTAGAATGTTTTATTTCTGTTCAGCTTAAAAGCGTCTAAATTATTAATCTGTGTAATTTTGAAGAAGTTACAAAGAAGTAACTGCATTTTCATGTGAATCCAGAGCAGGGAACTAGATCATATAGTAAAGTGTGTGAGTTAATTACACTAGATTGTTTTCGTAAAGCTAAGGCTGGCACCGCAAGAACATTCTGGCGAGCTTATATCGAAAAATAACTAAGCTTGAATATTGTACGACCGGTTATCTGCACTTATGTCATCAACTGTATTATGTACACCTGCTATGAGAATCTAGTTGTTTGCCAATAACAACTAAATAAATGCCTGCGTGTAGATCGAACGAGCTACAGCATTTTTTCCCTCTCCACCGATCAGGGTGTAGGGACTAGTTCCCCTGGAGGACGTGTCGCGGTGCCTAAAACATGATTAGGATATGTTTTAAATGTGAGAAGTGTTCGGCGGCTCAATTAAAGACAGATTATATTTAGGAAAACACTTAGCAATAATGCTAGTATCAGTTTCTGAGGAAAGCCTCGCAAAGCTGATTGACGAGTTCATAAAAGCTTTTTTATCGCGACTCATCGCAATTTGAAAGACAAAAAAAAAAAAAAAAAACTACGTGGATGACTAAAATAAACTTACCTATATCTTTGATTATAAAATTATCCGGGCTCCGGAGAAAATGGCGTCTCCATGCTTCCTTGATCACTTCCACATCTTCGTGTGGTCCCTTGATCAGCAATGTGAACGGAAAAACCCAGCCTTTAAGCCGAATCTCGCCCAAACTTTCCGTTAGCCTTGTCAGCATTGTAGATCTGTTGGCCTCTTTGAACTCGTGAAATAATTCTAATCCGTTGAGTTGATGCGACGGTTTAGAATCACCGCTTTCAGACGAATCGTCTTTGCGAATATTTTCGCAGTTGTGTACTGTTGATGTCGGCCGAAACACAATCGCTAAGACATTGCTGAGGACAATTGAGCACTTCGGAGTTCTGTCCCGCATCGATTTAATGTTTGAACTCATCTCTTTAAGAGGAAATTTTGAGTTTCCTTGCTTCGCGATCTCGCTGCAACATGAACTTGGAGCAAGCGCACTGTTCTTAGTTTCATAATTCACATGTCTGTTGGTGGTTTACAAGAACCATCAATCACAGAACGAGATAGTTCAAACAAATGCAAATATTCAAGACAAAGGCTGCAGCGGACGTGAACGTGTCTACCGGTAACAAAAGTACACCGACCAATGACTCATGAATAAATTCAACAATAAGATTAACGCGTTGGCCACAGAACGCCAGAATACCATAAAAGTCAAACGGTCAAGTGGACCCGAAATAGATAATTATTGTGATAAAAAAACTGTTAGAGTCAAATCGACGCCTCTTTAATAGTCATGATAGACATATTCCTCTATCTAAGACTCCTATCATGAAATGAATTAACGTATTCCCTAGGTTTGGAAAAGACACCGCTCGCGCGCGTAATTTATACGTGTGTACACGCGTGGCTTGCTAATTGGACCTGATTTTAATTACTCGTTAAAACTCTTAGTCCCTTTATAAATTGGCTATGAGTACGAATTGTAAGCACAGCTTAACCGAAATGAAGCTTTTAATTTAAAGTAATAGCTAATTAAGCTGGAAAGAGAGCAGTTTTTCCGCTCGGTTTCATTCTACTTAAAAGAAACTCGAACTCGTGCGCTTGCGCCCTAGGGGAAAGATCTTTTAAAAGACCTCTAAAATATAACAGGCGATGGCAATATTGCCCTGGCTTAAAATTGTGTGTCGCAATGTTATCCTCACAATTAAAGGGATCAATTTACAGGCTAAGTTACGCGGAAAATGCACTAATACACGAAAGAGTTCTGCTTCCATCAAAAAAACGCCGCAAATCACAGATTTCTGGCGTCAATGAGCATAAATGGCGCGAAATAAGCTGAAAAGCGCATCAGTAAAATTCAATGGTTTACAGCAAGGCACGCTCGTTAAACTTTATCTCTTGATTTTAATCTTTTGACTGGGAGCTTAGAATCGATTTTCATGTGGTTGTGAATTTTATATGTTTTCATTAGAAAAAGCCGTCAACTAAATCTCATGCGTGACCAAGACAGAATTTCTCCTTACAGAAAAATATCAGTTGGGAGATTTATCGGTTGATTCAATACCAGATATCTAAACTCACATCCTATGAATTGAATAGAAGACAGTAAAAATAATGAGATCCTAGATTGAAATAGTTAACCCATTAATTTTCTTCAGAAGTGCGAAACATATAACTTACGCTTCTGTCTTCATACAATACGATCACTTTTTCATCCAATAGTAACAGAACCCTAGGGTTTTGCTCGTAGAGCAGGTCCAAGCATAATCTGAAAAAGATTCAAACAATATCTTTACGTATTAATTTCGAGGTTACGGTCGATGATTTGATTTTATTACGATACACCCAGAAATTCACGCAATCAAACTCGTGATCAGAGGAAAAAGCTAGTCAGATGTTTTTCCGAAATGATAGTTTCTTGCCCAAGGTTTTCGCTTGAAGTTTAATCTTTTCTTGAACGTAATTGGTTCTAGACTTGCTTTAGACGGATAAATGCAGTGATACAACTTCTTTAGTATCTTTTTAACGATAGGATTTTAGATTTTTCAGTTTCTGCACCAACGGTAAAAATAGAGAGATTTAGCACCGCGTGAAACGTATTCGTGAAACATGAACGGCAAAAGTGACACGTGACCTTGTTTTTCCCACCATTTTGTCACGTTTGCTGGTTCGGTTGCACTTTGACGTTTCTATGTGACAGTAACCTGTTTTGCGTTTGCCGTGTACGTTAAATTTTCTTCACTTTTTCTCTCACAGAGTGGAAGTTAAATTGCCGGGAAAAAAAAAAAGGCACCAAAACTATTCCTTGTAAATCATACAAGGGCGCCTTCAAATCCACCATGACGTCATAAAGGGCGCCTTCAAATCCACTATGACGTCATAAAGGGCGCCTTAAAGTCCACCATGACGTAAGCTCACGCGAAGGTAAAGCAGCAAAGTTCATGCTATTTTACGTGAGACGTGAAAGGGCAAGCTCACGTTTGTTGTTTTACGCTGACGCAACGAGACTCGTATACCATGTTCCCCAATTTTGATTTGACGATATGCGGTCGATAATACATTGTCAAGGCCAAATGTATATTTCTAATTCATGCTAACTTACGGCCCCGTGTAATGAAATTTTGATTTATTTTAATTAACAAATTGTTGAAAGAAGACTTATCTTAATGAAACATCTTTCGCTAGAAAAATTTGGAAACCTGCACGCCATTTTGGCAACATAAAAAATGTGACCATAGCGACTTCACATTAATACCGAGATTTCCCCCAAAATAGAGGATTCATCCTCGCTCCAGGGGCCCCGGGAACGAGGTTGCAAAGGAGAAATTTTCACCCACGTTCAGAAGAAAGCTTATTTACCATTCGATTTTAAATATTTTCAACTAGCATACCACATGAAGACTCCACATCCATCTTTTCGAGGCTTTGGGCCCACAGGACATCTTGATAAAGAAATTGTGTACCTTATTTAAGATTCAAGCTCAACGCCCCATAAGCAAAATCCTAATGGGTGGGACATACTCGTTCAGACCTGTAAGGCAGTGTCCACTGAAATGTTGACTGTGAAGGTCTGGGCACGAGACTAGCTTAGGAGTTCCTGACAAGGTAATTCTTGAAAAAATTAATGACCACACCCTAAAGCGTCATCTTCACTTTAATCCGGAAAGGGGGACCGAAAAATTCCATACTAAAAACCTGATATCTTTTAGGAGAACTCGAGCCTTTCTGGTCTGACAGGCAACTCACATCAAAGATTCAGGTGCGTGCCTTTGAAGTCTAGACAGGGATAGATGGAATTAAGAGCATCAGCTTGGCGAAAAATGTCATGATTAGACAGTGATCTTTAATGATGAGAATATCTTTACTCTTTGTGGGCTTTACTGGTCATTTGTTGTCCTTGTTATTCTTCTCTATTCTGTCTCCTTTTGTCGAATAATCCAGCCAAAGTCAGCTTATTGTTCTGACGATAATACCCTAGTATATAAAAATACCCCAAACGTTAATGAATTCAGCCCTGACTACTAACGCAACTCTTGTTTTATAAAAAGCTGAAAAACATAATTATAATACAAGATTTGCTACTAATAATAATTCTTTTAGACCAAGAGTCCACCAACATGGGAAAATCATCTTTTATATTTTCTGCTTCAAAGATATGGCAAACCGTACCCACTTATCTTAAATACATGTCTTACCTGATAGCTTTAAAAAGAATGGAAACATCAACTTTTGCTCAACCGAACCTGATCATTTTACTTTGCTACTGATCTACTCTTAAGGAAAAATGGAAACTTCAACCTTGTTCAACAAAACCTAATCATTTTACTTACTTTACCGCTGATTTCCTTTTATTATAGGCTGCTATCTATTTATATAGGATATATAATATCCTATATAAATAGATAGCATCCTATGAGATGAAAAATGGACGATATCTCGTATTTGCTGGACTGTGTTCATAATATCCTATAATAAATAGATAGGCGCAGTTGAATATTTTTAATAAGCTTATTAATAATTTATTAATAATAAATAGATAGGCGCAGTTGAATATTTTTATAGAAACTGCGCGGTATAAATTTAAATTTAATAATAATAATAATTTAATATATGACCATTACGGTGTCCAACTAGGAAGCTTTTGCTACTTTGGACACCGTGCACCTCTCAAACTTATCTTTATGGCCAAATATTACTTTTATTCTCCTCTCTCTCTCCTATTTTTCATATAAATATTAACTTCCATTAAAAGTGTGAAATAAAAAAAGTTCAAAGTTCAAGTTCAGCAGTCGTGAAGAATGGACTCAAATAGTTTTTGTTTTAGAATAAGAGAGTGGTTAGCTGCCGACAGTGAACAAAATGTTTCTACCAGCTTATCGTTAAGAATACACAACCGACGGAAACTGGAAAAATAAACTGTCGATACCGGTGGCACAAAGACAAAATTTAATCCACCTGCCTGCTGTACTTTGACCTATTTCCTATGGCGTCCCATCGGGGCCAAAATTCAACATTACGATTTGACATTGTACTTTTAGTATTCTTCCTTATTTCCCGATTGGACATTCAAGTTTTTATTCCTTATGAAACTTTTTCCGATTCAACATCGTCTTTTTTACAATTAAACTTCCAAATTTTAAGTATTAAACATTGTACTTCTCGTAGTTCCACTTTGTAGTTGTAGCAATGCAATATTTTTGTACTTATGGTATTGATATATTCAACATGCAGTACTTCGCGCTATTCAACATTCAACTTTCCATCATTCAACCGCAACCCAGCTATTAACGAAGGAGTGCAGGCTCACAAAGGTCAAATACCTCATGTAAGCCTCATAACTTCGTACGAGGTTATCCTGTGAGATGAAAAATGGACGATATCTCGTATTTGCTGGACTGTGTTCATAATATCCTAGCTTAAACAGTAGTATGTACCTGACACACTTAGTCGATATGACATCATTCTTCTCTTAACCGGTTCTGCAACTTACTCCAAGCATAGTAGCAATCTCTTGCAATTTAAATAATTTGAATATATCAACAAAGTTGAAGTGGTAAATTGGCCACCGTTACTATTATAAAAGCTGACGTTTCGAGCGTTAGCCCTTCGTCATTCGCTCCGACGAAGGGGCTAACGCACGAAACGTCAGCTTTTATAATCGTAAAGGTGGCCAATTTACCATTTTAACTTTGTTGATATATTCAAATTATTTCGTTACCCCCACCGACGCAGCCCCAAACAGTTTCTTTAGAAACTATCAGCCTTTATTCTCTTGCAATTTAAAACCTTGTTCAATTAAATGTGAGAGCTGTTCTTTGCTTATTACGCACGAGCGTCGTCTACATCTACCATCTTGTTGCACGCTAGCGCTATAACCTCCATAAGAATTGTCAGTTCTTTCGATTTCTACCAGCAGACTATGAGCTCTTCCCATATGGTTTCTGTTATGAAATCATCGATGTCTAGATTTACCAACATCCTGTGCAAAAAAACTTCTTTACCAACAAGAAGCTAAACATTTCCATGACTGTTTTGTACGCCTTGAAAATTATTTAAAATGTCTAGGATATTATGAACACAGTCCAGCAAATACGAGATATCGTCCATTTTTCATCTCCCAAGATAACCTCGTGACCTTAGTGAGCCTGCGCTCCTTTGTTAATAGCTGGTTTGCGGTTGAATGATGGAAAGTTGAATGTTGACTAGCGCGAAATACTGCATGTTGATTATATCAATACCATAAGTACAAAAATATTGCATTGCCACAACTACAAAGTGGAATTACGAGAAGTACAATGTTTAATACTTGAAACTTGGAAGTTTAATTATAAAAAAGACAATGTTGAATCGGAAAAAGTTTGATAAGGAATAAAAACTTGAATGTCTAATCGCGAAATAAGGAAGAATACTAAAAGTACAATGTCAAATCGCAATGTTGAATTTTGGAAGAAGAGTATGATCTTTTCATGAGTTGGACTAAGACCAAAAACATAAGCTTTCACTTTGCGCTTTTGTGTGGCAGTTGAACAAACCAGGTTAAATATGTCAAAGGCCAGTTTTTTTTTTTTAACGTCTTGTTGGTTGCGGACTTGACCTTTTAGACGTGCACTGACAGGTGCTGAGTTTAGGGTTCAACAGGAATGATCGCTATTTCACTTGACCTCAAAGACACCACTGAAAATCTTCAATTACGGCAAACATAGGAGGATACACTTCATTTCGAAAGGAATTTCGTCACGGAAGGGCTATGGGGCTCAGAACACGATAACAAACAAGAGATAACTTGGGACTTAACAAAACATGCACGTTTAATTGACGTAAATCATTTGAGGCGCTGAAAGATTTCAGAACTGCGAGACTTTGGATAAACACGGATGATGATTGCCTGACCTTAACAATATTATTAAAATGACGAAATCAGTCCCTTGGCCTCTGTTAAACCCATAAGCATAGTAGAGAAATTTCAAAGATGTCGCAGGTTAAACTCTTGACTTGCGTGGGAGTTCACAGACATAGCCGAACATTGTCCGAGGTGAACATTCTCACTTCACTCTGTCAACAGAACAGCCGAAGCCATCCTCCCTGAAAAGTACTTGACATGTCATGACCCGCAACTTCTGGCAAAGGCACAATTAGAAAAACCACACTTTGTTCATAATTTTATACAACTGCAATCTAAATGACGACTTAATGATACTGTTTTTGGCGTCATATTTTCTTCAAAACATCGTTAATAATGATAATGGAGAGATTTAGCAAGAGGACGGGTACGTCAGTTGACAACTGCGCGCGTAGCAAAAATACCGGTAAGAAACTGGGTCGAGAACGTTGCCCCGTTGTGTTTCAGAAGTGATTTAGCAGTCGTTGTAACCAGACGTCAGCGCAATATCTGTTCTTCAATAGCCTAAATTCGGCTTTTCAAAGATCGCCAACACAAATTTTCACTTTCACAAACAGCTCTAAGGACAACGCCTATCTCTTTGAGAGTGATGCAACAAGCGCAAACAGAGGATAATTATAGTTACGTAAAGTTAGATGATTATAATAATATACGAACCACTTTGGCGATTAAACTATGATTGATCCATTCCAGGTAAGACTCGTGTCTGTTGATTCCTGTATCGAATTTTAGAGCCCATAAGATATTTTTTTTGGCGATTTTTGTTGCTGTCTTTTCGTTTCGTGCCATTAGATTTTAGCACTGCTCATCTTTCTTCGCAATTGTACAAAGTGTAATTTGGAAATCATCATCGTTTTTCACCTTGTTTACAGAATATTTCTATTCATTCATGACGGTACGTCTCTTTTGAACATTGAATACTTAGAGGTGCAAAGCATTTTAAACGGGATTATGACGAAACCATGTAGAAACCAAGCGACGTCCCAACGACAAAGTTGTTTATGACGAGTTCTTGTTTAATGCTGAAAGAATTCAACATTCAAGTCACCCATGAAACGGTTAGGCTTAGGATAAGACTTGGTTTCGGTTTTTTGTTTGTTTTGGTTTTTTTCTTCATTTTTCGACGAAGTTGTTCAAGACTGAATTAAATTACTTGATTTAGGCATCGTCCACACGTATCCGGAAATTTGTGAAAACGCAAATTTTTTTTTACGAATACGGCTTGCGTCCACACGTATCCAGCGTATTTTCCGGCCGTATCCAGAAATGTTTGAAAACGCTCTCGAGAGTGGAAATTTTTTTATCCGATACAAATACGGATACGTGCGGACGGTTGTATCCGGAAATTTTCGAATACACTTACGTCATTCTCTTGTATCCAGTCTTCACGGTGAGCATCATAAACAAACATGGCGTACAGCAAGGTTGTAGCTTCTTTGTTAGTTGCTCTGATTTCTAGTTTGATATCATGCGTTCAGATAAATGCAGCTGTGATAAATTTACACAACCAATACATTAGAGATCGACAGGATGTTTTGAGATTGTTATCAATGAACAGTGAGAACCATAAAGTCAAATAAAAGAGCGAACCATCACCGAAGGCGATTCTGGACGGGACAAGCGCATGGTGGGACAATTTTATGAATGGCACAATGATCGAAGAAGAAGAATGGATAATGGCGAGGGATAATAAGCACTGTAAGTTAAGAGAATCTCGCCATACTTGTCAACACAAGATTCCCAGTCGAGGCTTTTGGCGATTTGCTTCGTTTTGTATTATTTCGTGACCGTCAACAGTAATTCAACTTTATCATCGATCCATTTATATGTATCAGGATACTTTTTCTTGACTTTTCAGTAGATTTAGACATTTTTTCGAGTGATAAACTACTTCGACTGATTACACCTCGCAGTAGCTATAGCGCGAAAGAAATGGCGCCAAAATCGCAATTATGCGCATGCTCATTTCAGGATTCTCTCCGGCAAAAGAACTGGGCACTAGAGAAAATCAGAAAATTTTCAGATACAATCGGATACGTGTGGACGGCTGTAAACGATTCGAATACTCTGCGTGTGGACGCGAAAATTTTCATATCCCCCAAAAAATATTTGCGGAAAAAAAATTTCCGGATACGTGGGGACATGGCCCAAGAAAGTCGTGTCGAAATAAAATTGATTGTCATTTTCTTCTGTTGCATGAGCACGACTTTCTTGTTTTCATCGGTACTGATTAAAAAAGTTTAAGACATAAAAAAGTGCAAACCCGAGAAAATTCTCAAATTGTTTATCTCTGACTTCAATCCACAAAGCATTCATTCATGATCGATAACAACTACAACGACAACAAATAAATAAAAAAGTTTTACGGTATGTAAGCTTCGTGATAGTTCATTTGATTGACTGCTCCGAAGTTCAAGATGTAGGATGGTTATTGATGAATCGATTTACGATAAAATTCAACAGCATCCCATTCTAGAGTTTTCACATAGGCTTAAAGAAATGCATTAAAGAAAAGCCCTTTTATTGTCTAAGGCCTTGCTCATTCAAAAGCAAACTGAGTCCTAAAACCTTGGATCGCTTGCCAACGATTGTGTTCCTTTTGGGAATCCAGCATACTGAAGCGGCAAGTTTTCAAAAGTACACTGATAAAAACAAAGAAAGGGAAAATTATCCTGAACACGAGTTTTGAAATACTTCCAAACAGTATTATCTCGTTTGGATCGATTTACTGAAGTGCACAATTGACGGAAATCTCAGACGTTCTGATCGCGACGGGAAAACCAGCGAAGTGACGTCCTGAACTTGTTTGGGAGAAAGGCAACGCTAACACCGGAAGTCGAATCGTGTCGTGTCCAGACTATTCCGCGCGCTCTCCCGTTCTGAAATTACGTTCCTGTTCTCTTTAGACCTTTCCCGATTGCGCTGAGCACCTTTTGAGCACTTTATTTAGTTTGGGCACTGTTTTGCATTTTGAGCACCCTTAAGCACTTTTTCGCACTTTGGGCAACATTTAAGCAATATTTCACATTTCGAGCAAATTTCGAGCAACACATGTCTTCTAAAACATTTTAAAGAAAAAACTGACTTATTCCTACTGAGCGTGAAAACAGAAGTTTCTGATTGGCTGATGTATCATGTGTGTGTCATCTTAAATTTCTAAATCATCTGATGTCTAGGCTTTACACTAGTACTGCTGAATTTATTTACAATTCGTAACCGGCTTTAGTTTTTCAAGAGCACAAATGGAAGCACTAAATCAGTCGGAAAACAATAGCACTGAAGACGAAGAAGTGATTGATACAATTACAATAAGAGTAAATGCTGGAGCATTCCTTAGTGCTCCAGAAAGTGCTTCGATACCACGAAAGCGAAAAGCTCCGATCAACAAAGCGTGTTTCGCTCTAAGGACTATGAGGAGGTCCCTGGTCACCGGCGTGCAGACGATTGAGCTTTAAAGGAATTAAACGGTTACTTTGTGTACGTGTCTCAAGAGTTTTAGTACACCGGGAGGTCCAGGAAAATCAAGATTTTTTGATCGGATAAGATCACTTTTGAGAGAACTTCCGCCTTAAAGAGCCGGCATCAAAGGAAATCTAGCATGGGGTCTGAGTCCGTCTAACAAGACAAAGGATTATCTACCAACAAAATATCCTTAATTATTGTGAAGATTTTTAATGTCGTTTTCATGTGATGAGCGACATCAGTTAAATATTTGTTGTTTAGTACAAAACTAGTCTCTAACTATTTCGTTAGAAGCCTTATAGTGTCTATTATAGATGTCCGCTAGCAGATGGTTAAACGAAATGCACCAAACTGCGTGCAAGTATTATCCTTAGAAAATACTCTGTTTCAGAAACGTTTTTGATCCCTCTTGCGGGTGTGTTGTCCATCCTTAATCCGCTACGGTTTTTCGCACGAGATCAAGAGGCTATGAACTCATGTTCTCAGGTAGGAGATACATTGGAATAGCAATCAGAAAATCTAACTTTAAGAAGATTGTTGGTGTTTCGCTGACAAACTCTCACAATTCACGAAAGCCATGTTCACACATCCTCAAAAATTTCCGTATCTCCTCTTTTTTTTTAGTGCTTAATTGATGAAATTAGTTCTGCATGCGCTTGCGGTTATTGTTTGCTGAATACGAACGGTTTTAGGTGTGTACTGATCATTTCCGACACGGTAATCGTCAAAACTAAGCCGCATATCCTGACTTGGTTGTTGGCTACACGTGTGCGCCAGTGTACTCGCTTGTTAGGAATGAGGAGTTTAGGCTGTTAGCAGGGGCTCGTTATTAACGCTTAAGGATGAGCGTTTCTTTGCCCGCTGGAAAGTATGGTGTCCGCGAGAAAATAATGTTGCCTTGAGCAACGTGAGTCCGCGAAATGTCTGCATTGGGCCTAGCACCCATAATTAGCGCCAGTCCCTCAGCAAACCTCTCCCCGACTCGGCTCAAATCTGTACGCAGGCTTAGGGCCATAGGGGAGGTAGGTAGAGTTAGGTGACCATGCGAGTTCTTTCAATCTCCATGTTCCGCATGTACAGTTTAAACCCTAGACTTCACGAGTGATCAATATCTTAATTCTTTTTTTTAATCGTTATATATTTTCAAGCAAGCAAAAAACAAAGCAGAAATGAATATTCAGCAGTGAGAGACTGCCTCAAAACAACAAATCAATTTAAACGAAAGGTCAACAAATTGGGAATTAACAAATAGATTCCATGTTGTCGTGCGTCTGTTCGTGATAGATCAAAGTTGAAGTGAAGATGTAGTAAGAAAAAAAAGAGTAGCACGCGAGGCGTAGCTGAGCGTGTCACTGATATCCTTACCACATTACAACCCCTTTATTACTGCACGAACGCACGGAAAAATGGAATCTGTTTGTATAATGCAATTAAAGAAGCGAAATTTTCTTAATGGTGACGTCATCTCAAAGTATGTCCTCTAATGCAGAGGTAGGGAAAAAAAAAACAATTCCCAAACAAAATTCGTGTATTTTTCAGCTTATTTCAAAACGGAAAATAGAAAGTGTCAGTTAGAGCAACGGATTGAATAAATGCTCGCTACATTTCAGACAAATAATACCTTGTCAGTCGAACGACGAGATTTGCTTCGTGCCAGCGGATTTTTCCGCATAAACCGAATTAACGTCGAAAAAAAATATGAAAGAAGCCGTCTATAAACCAGCTTTCCGATAATCACTCGATAAGTGGCTCTGGAAGGTTACGAAATTAACACTAAGTTCAAAAAACTTATCTCTAGAAAAAAAAAACATTCACAAACACGGCAGTGAGAGGGTTTATAGAAAAGGTAGCCCGGCATTTCGAAACTTTTCACTTAAAACAGTCTCTTCAGACGGTACAGAAAGACTGAAACTTCGTGAGAGTTTCAGTAGCACCATCCTGGAGTCGGAGAATTTTGCAACACACACGAGCCTTTCTAAGTCTTAAAGACGGAAAGATTGTGGTCCAATGGGGATCCGAGAAAGTCACGAAAATGCTAATAAGGGTTTAGACATCGAATTAGCTTAATTTTAAGTGGCGACAGACATATCCTTTCATTGGTCACAATAGCTAACTTGTTCTCGTTTTGGTCTCAAGCAGATGCATTTGTCCTGTGTCTGTCACTGTGACTTGAGTTCTTCGGCAGTGGTCTGCTACTGTCCATAAGTACACAAGTGTCGTTTACGAATTCTGAACGGTCGAGGACAACTACAGTATTTCCTTGTTGTCAGGTAAGAAACACTCTGCCCTGTATTTTTTAAATTTTTTTAAGTGGATCAATAGAGACTTAACGATAATTTTCGGGTTTGCCTTATCAAATCTTTAAATCCACCTTTTTGAGCTCGATCGCGACAAATTGCTTAGCTCATCAGGCTTTGTTCGAGTTCATCTAATTTCTGAAAAATGTTTGAGAAAAGGGAGTCAGAAAATTAGGAATTGTTTAATGGAGTGACTTTGTACTTACTTGAAGAAAGCGGGTCATTTGTCACGAAATTAGAGTGTATTTTCTGTTTTTACTGGCCGGGATTACGGAGCAGCCGCAAAATCCCTGTCACAATATAACCAAGTGGATATTCTAAGCCATACAACAAACACATGTGTCCATTAGCACAAGGACGTATTAAAGTTGTCTTGCCAAATGGTCAAAGTCCTCCATAATATGCCCAAACATGGACTGTTATGCGCGCATTGATGAACAGAACGCTACAATCCGGTTTAAATAAACAAATTTTTAAAAGCTAACCAAGCATCTTACGACTGAATCGATTGTTCATTAGACTTATTAGGGCACCAAAATAGCACAGACGACGAGCCAAACAAATTACCACATCCTACGAGTTCGTGCAGTGCTGCATGCATGCATTATCAAGGAAAATGACATTGTTCCACGCCCTGCCTTTATTTAAACAAATATATACTTAAAAGGTTGCCATGGAGATCGAAAACTCCATCTCGGAAGGCGCGAAATGACGCGAAAGAGCAATGATCCCATTCTTACGAATCGTGCTTGGGATCTGCGTCATCTGTTTATGCGACGCCCTTATCAATTCGATTTTATTGGATTTATTTGAGAATGAAATCAATCATACTTGATAATTTACCAATTGGTGTCCATGATAAATCCGTTATCTTAGGCTCGATCATCTGTTGATTTCACTGAAATATCAATAAATTTGTTACGTAAGAACACATTGCGTGCAATACCTGTAAATACACATCAATTAATGGTGTATAGGTTAATAAATAGTGGTACAAGGGCCACCCTTTTTAATCAATGTTGACCTTGTTATGAATTATGTTCAATTATCTTAGAAGCAAATTGTCGGATAACGATACTCAACTCAGGCTGGACCTTACTTCTGATCAGGATTTTTTTTCGGGGGAGTGCAAAATTGAAGAGCAAAGGAGGGCAGGCGGGGTCTCTATCCCTAGCTGAGGATTTTTGTGCTCCTGCACTGTCGGGCTCCCGAGAAGAGAGAGAGAGAGAAAAAAGAGCGCCTGATCGTGGGTTGGGCTTAACCAGGCGCATTAACACATGTATAAGATATTGCAGAAGATTGAAACGGGCGGAACAGAAATCTTTTATGATTCATAGCGGATTACAGAGATCCTGGTATAGCACGGACGCAAAGCTCTTTAAGAGATGAATTTCTATTTTCACCAATGGAAAACTAAGAATTAACGTCCGCTAAGCCGGAAGTTTAAGAGCATGAAATGTTGCAAAGGTGATTTCTAAAATTGCAAGACACAAAACAAATCTGATTCAGCAAAAAATTATTTCATTTGGTAGGCTTACAACTATAGTGGAGCGGCACCATCTTGGGTCGCCACCCTGTATTAAGCGGTGGATCACTGAAGTCTCGACTTTGTTTCCCCTTAATCACTGTATTTTTCACCTCTATTTAGCGTTCGCCGTAACTCTTCGCTAAGTTCCAAAGGCTTGTTTGTAATGCCTTGCACTTAAATAAAACAAGTAATGTTTAACCAATGTTTCTCTCCCCAAATCAAAGTAATTTGTATTTTTGAGCACGATTCTGTACATTAAGTGGCGTTGTCTCCTTTTTTGTAATATCCCTAATTTGTAGAAACTGTATTTAGCGGTCATCCCACCATTCTCAGTGGGTGACCACTTAACACAGATTCGATCGTCGTATCTATTCCAGTTGAATACATTAGGGGCCGACCATTTAACTTGTGAGGGGGGGGGGGGAGGGTGGGTGATTGCTGGTCATCAAGAAATTTTTTTCTGCTGTGCAGGATATTTTTTTCCGATTTTTTTGTACATTTTTTCTGTTACATTTGGGCTGCATGCAATCTTTTTCTTCCAACAAGCGCTTGCAGGAAATTTTCCTTCAAAATAACCCCCCCCCCCCCTCAAAAGGTAAATGGTCGGCCCCTTATTGTTCAATTCGTGTTTAATGCTTCTTTTAAATCTTGTTTTGTGTTTTTTGACCCAGCAGGCTGTCTTTCAAGGGTGGCTAATCTTAACAAGGTTGTCAAATTGAACGCTTTAGAATGTATCCTTTAGTTTCCTACCACACTCCATATTCAATTTCCTGAAAAAAGCAACGACTCCCTCTTTTCCTTGGGTCTCCTGTGGCTAGACAGTAATAAACTGTACCTAACGCATGTGTATGGACTCTTACCAACCCTTGATACGTTTAAAATACAAAAAACATAAGTCGGGTGTTTTAAAAGAGCGAAAGAGTACACAAGAAACTACAGTAAAAAGTAGGCCCTATCGAAGATAAATTATACTTCGGAAACGAAATTACAAATTCCGGGAAATTCTATTAGATGTAGAAAACCCTTAAAAAAGCAGACTGTTGATAAGCGCTTGGCTAGCTTTCCGAAGGCTTTGGGAACAATCACCGTAAAACAAGAAATTTTCGCGAAAGTTTCATACGACCGATTGCGAAAGTTATCATTACCTTTGCTGACAGATATTAACAAGATAACGAAAAAAATTCTTAAAGGTAAACATTGGCAAAAAAACGAAGGGTGAATTCCTGTCAACCTTTGAAACTTGACACGAGAATTTTAGCAATTTCAAAAGCATAATTTAGTTTCGATATGCTTCATTATTTTAATTATCTTGGAATAAAGTTTATTTAGTAATTACGGACTGCCTAGTAACAATACTGTATCACATTTTGTTACTTGGTTCTTGGAGAGGCTGACAAAGAGCTGAATGTTTTTGAGTCCGAACTATCGCGCTTGTACTTCAAGGACCCTCTTCACACGTCGACGTATCTTCATTGATCATTTGAAGAGGGTTAATCTAACTTGAATGATTGTTACTTTTCGTCGTCGCAAAAAGTCACGATAGTGCTTTTCCATAAAACAACCAGATCTCGAATAGTTATTGCATTATCGTTTTTCTTACCCCAATCAATAGTCATTATATTTCGGAAGGGAGACATCTAAACTCACTGAAGGAAAAAAAAATTCGACGCGAACTAACGGGAAAATACACTTCGTAGTTTCATTAAGTCACTCGGATCAACAGAATGTTCGTAGCTTGAGCTAATAACACCATTTGACATAAATTTTACGTTTCGTAAAAAGAAAAACTGAATCCCTTTTAAGTTCACAGTAATCTACGAGCCCCTATAATTCAGCAATAGTACTGCCATACTCAGCTCTTAAAGCTAGCAATTATGGGCCACACACTGAAATCCAGGACATAAATGATACGAAACGAGACACCATCTTGACGTAGGTTTTCAAGCAAAGGAATGTTTGTAAACTGTCTCCTATCACTAAATAGTCCGCAGTTCCGGTTTAGAGTTCGATTGCCCATTCAAGCGATGAAAACAAAGTTATTGTGAACTTTGGATTCGCGTTACACCTTTCGTTCAGGAATTGAGTCGAACTTCGACAACCTCTCAATTTACTTTCTTTGACGACTCAAATCAAAGCTATTTGGTAATGTCCTTGCATCATGTAGATTTTTTACCATGCACAGGTAGGTCACGAGATAATTCTGGGGTTCGATTATGATCCTAAATAACATGGGTTGAGGTATTCTTTGGGAATGCGTAATGAGTAGATCATCCTGAGGGACCTTGGGCTGTAATGTCGCCTTCACCTGAACATTCGCTTGCTGACAAACAGATCGTTGTGTTATTAGACACGGTGTGACAGTCATGAATTAAAGGCAGCGAAGAGCTCTTTTACTCGTTGATAGCTCCCTGTAGGTGTGCCATACTTCCTAATTTTTTTTTCCTAGTGTGTAATATTATGTTGGCCTGGTCTGGACTAGAGTAGAATTCCTAAAAATTATTCATGGTCATATGATCAAAGTTTTACATCCTGATGTATGCCAGATGATAATGAAATTTTTTGCAAAAGAAGCAAGAAGACTTCTGCATGAACGTGAGACCCTCAATAAACTTCTAGAGTCCATTGTACAAGAAATCCACCCCACCCCTCTTCCTTCTCACTCTCCACTCCCATTGCACCATTTGTTGTCATCCGTATCCTCGGTTACAGCTAGCCAATCACCGGGCACCAATTTGCCATACGCGGCGCCATAATATCCTATTTCTTAGTCTTTTGTTTGTAACGGAATTAGCAGTTGACCCGAGTGGCTGAGATTTTTTTTCGTCAAATGAATTGGCGAGAAACGATCTAGTTGCGGCTCCGGGAGAAACATTTCGAATTAACTGGCTGTAGAACTAAATGAATTGTACGGTCGTGTTGCAAGCCTGGACGTACTTCTAAGGATAAAAGGTATGTAAGATTCTTCGTTGTTAGAGAACTAACAGTTCTAACTCGGAACCTGAACTCGGAGCCTGAACTCGGAGAAAAAAGAAGAACTCATCAATCAAGAAGCCTGCCACAATTGACAGATAAATTTCCGCCATGTCATAGCCGGGCTAAGTTATTATCCGTTGAGCAGCAAATTCGTGATCGCCGGTGATTTATGTCTACTCTGGCTGGAAAAATTCCTTTTCTACTTTCACATTATGAAGTTGACACAACCAACGAGAAATATACAAAACTGCAAAATTAGCGAGCAGCATGTGATACTAAATTTGGCAATTCCGAAAATTAAGAGCGAAGTCGGTTCGTTCAAAAACAGAGCGTAAAGTCCGAGATTTCCTCATTTTTTTTCTTCGCTGGGAGGGTCCGTCCAAGTATGTAAACCGCAACTATGTTCAAAATTGTTTCTGCCACTTGCCTTGCTGGGAAAATGTTTAGGCTTGTCTCCTTCACTGAGTCGTCACCAGTGTGTCCCGACCCTGATAAGAAAAATGTTGGTTGCTATGCAAGTGAAAGTGGAAACATGTAAGCCAAGCTAGAATTGAAAGAGCTTGATAATTACCTTAAAACTTTAATATTTATTTTATTTTAGGAAAGAGACAGGTCATATTTATAAACTAAAGGTTGCTAATGAAGTACTGTTTAGTTGAACCCCAAAGGTTAGGCCTAGACATACGAAATTCCAAAGGGTTAGACCCAGTGCGGAGAGCGACCATTTAGTAATTATAAGATTCCCCTCTTCACCGATGAGAACCACTTTTAAAGGAGCATTACAACGTAGATGCACTTACAAAAATCATCAACATCTTAACAAAGTGACAAGGCAGTTACCCGCAAATAAGGATGTTCGTCTCAGCTGTTTCGTGTCACATAAGAAAGGTTTCCATCTAAATTTTAAGGTAATCTTGATGTGTTATCGGCTGATCGTGATTTTGCACGAGAGAATTTCAAAATGAGACCAATTGGATGAAACACAACAAATGTTGTTAGGCGTTTTTTTAAAAAGGCCTCAAAACTTGCCTCAGATCGTAAGAAATGCGACAAACTTCTAAGAACAAAAACCACCATAATCGCACACCTTACCTTAAGTCCATGATTTGCGCAAGGCTGTTAAACAGGTCGAAGAATCTTCGTCTAATATTTGGGTAAGTGATTTCACCCTAAGATCGACAAGGGTGACCTTGAAAAAGTATGTCTGATAACTTTACCTAATCTAATCTCAACGAACATTCCTATGCGAAGAGAGATGATGTCTGCACTTCTGACAGCAATACCTTTAAAAAAAATCGCGCAGTTGCCACCGAAGATCAGCATGAGTGAAGGAGAGTTCTTGCGCTGGAGGTTTTTGGTTCCAAAGTTGACACGGTAGACTCCAGGCCTTAAATGATTTTTGCCACACAAGAAGTCTCTGGGAATTTATACCGTGACGAAATTTCTCTGATTACACAAGCGACATATCACACTATGTAAACACAAAACAGGTTAATAGGGAAATCTATCAGTAATCGTAAGAATTCAGTGTTGATGTTTTAAGGTTTTCTTGAAACTTGTTAAGAGCCGGTAAAGAGCTAAAAAAAATATATAGCTGAAAGCAGAGAGCATTCACGGTGCAATCTATCAATCCTTCGACGCCCACATCAGGAATTTTTCACAATTCAGGAATGTTTAAAGAGTTATCAAGGAAAACAGATTATTTTGTGGTTTTAGGAAACCTATCGGCGCCGTGCGACATAGTGATTAATTGGATTAAAGGAACCATATTATTCGTGGAACAGTTTTATCGCGGTATCTCGGTTCGGAGTTGAGAACGATGAAGAACCATTTTAACTCGAGGGCATTTCAGCGCAAGAACTTGAGATAATTCACTTGTGAAACGTAAAAGCCAAAACAAATGTAACTCGGGTTGCCAGCTTTAATCTCGGTAACTAACATGAACGAACTTGTACCAAACGCCCAGGATTGGAACTACATGTGAAATCCAGTGAATCTCTGTAGTTTTGCGGTGCGGAGTTACAGATTATGTTTGTTATGTTGTGTGTAGCGTTTATTGGGCAGCCGTTGAGTGCGACCACTCGAGTCATGTTTTCCAAATACCTTGCTTTTCAGTCGCTGACTTAGTTATGCATCCTGGGTCTTTTATCGGCGTATCTCCAGTTTTTTCTCCTTACGTCAGCTCAGGAAATCGGAAATGGCCGCTGTACGACAGTCACACAGAGTTTCTCTTGACCTCACGTCAGCTTTTATCACGCTTTTTAGTTTATCAACAAAGCATCCTCTCTCAGTAGATATCAGCTTTAAAATCTTGCGATTCTGTTAAGCTGTACTCGTTCTCAAACTTTTGTCAAGCACCAAACTTGATTTGATCATTTACTCGGCCTTTTCAGTCGCTGTCCTCCGAGCAATTCGGGGGAAACGCGTATCGGATACAGTTTAGCTTGTTAACATAACAACTCATCGGGTGAGTGAAACACAATCGGGCTTTTGACTTCGAGGGAATTGCACCCCGCTAAACAAATGCAATGTGTGGCACTAAAAATAATCAGGCCTAACCCGCGACAATTTCCGCTGTGCAAAGTGCGCGTTGGCGTCGGTTGTCGCAAACTTGCCTAACATCTGTGATTCTCTGCAGGAATATCGCCGTTAGTACACAGTGAGAATTTAACAACAGCCATCGATTGCCAGTAGCTCGAGTTTGAAGGTCACCGGCCTACAGTGTTCGACAGCATCATGGCTATCACTTTTTTGCCATACAGAAGAATTTTATGGGGAGTTGCCTTGCTATTACTAGCTCAAGATACGGTGAGTTTCAAAACATTTTTTTTTGCTATTCTTTTCAACGCCTGTTATGTCAAGGCTATACGCGTGTTATGAAACTCTTGAGGAACGATTACAATTAAGACCTTTAGATTCGCAATATTCATGAAATAAGGCTTTAAAAGGGCTTTATGTCACATCTGTGCAGGGCTCTTCAGTGAACCCAGCGATGTGTTTTTTATTAGCTGTCTTAATAACCTATAGATGCTCATAGATTTCGTTTATAGATATGCGGCGAACGGGATGAAAACTCTGCTTGAGATTAAACATCTTTTCTCCCGCTTGGCGCAGTCACAAAACATCTCTTCAACAATGTAACTGGTTAGCTGGACACCATTCAAATGGGGAAACTCCATTTGAAAGCCAGGTTGGCATATCAGTCAAGTTTCCGAATTTTAGTGCCCCATGTAAAAGCTAAATTCCTTGGGGACATTTGAGACGTCGTGACATACACGTGTTGCGATCGTCTGTCCCTGTTGCGCGACGAGCATTTAATCCACACAAGACTGAAATATTTCGCATTCAAAGTAACTGAAAGTAACTTATGTCCTTAAAATAGCGGTTGACAGCGGTGCATAATCTGTGTAAAACAAACACGAACCTTGACGCGTTTTGTTTACATTCGAAGGGTATTGTATTGGTGGCTTTCCGATAGAGTATTTTTGCAATAACGCTCCAGACTTTATCTTGCACAAAGACGCCGGCATGTTTTTGAGGCCAAAAAAAAAAAACGACCAAAAAAAACCCCTTTTAACGTCGAAATCTGGACTTGCTTCCAACTGAAATTTCTGAACCTGTTGTCTTTGACCAGTAAATTGATTGAACAAACGAGTTACAGCAAAATATATGTATTTTGGGAATGTATGTCACACGTGCGTGTTGTTGAGAGAAGGGTCACTTTCATGAATTTCACACCACAACTTTTAAAAAGTAGTTGTCATGCGACTTCCGAAACCAAGGATTGCTGACTGTCGGTGTTCAAAGTAAATCGCGCTCGTATCTGTAAGCAACATTGAGAAATAACAACCTTTGGTTCTCGACTTTCTCAAACAAAGTACTCTCGCACCGGAAATTGCGTTGTTTGGCGGGGCCAAAAACTGTCTTTAGAGGAAAAACGCCTACTTCACAACTCAGCTGGAGTGGTGTGATTTTATAGCACATTCATTCTGCGACAAAGCACTAACGCAATAAGATACCAGACAGGTTAAGCCCAAAGAGAATGGATTTGAAGAAGTTCAAACAGCCTTAAAGCTAAACATCGTTCGTCCGGGGGGGATACTTTCCGGTGTATATCTTTCTCAAGAGGAAAAGTAGTTTTCTAACGCCAAACATCGCGAAAAACCAACAATCAAACGCTCCGCTAAATCTGAAACCCTCACAAACGTGAGCCGACAACAGAATATTTCCAGGTCGGACCTTAGGGAGTCGAAATTTCGGATGTCTTGATTTTTCCCTATTTCTTCATCATACGATTGTTTTTCGAACATTTAACCAGGTTTCACATTTAAATACCTGAAAATATTCCACATCGTGGGAACACGATCGAAGATGTTCCTCAGAGATCAAAGGGGAAATGCTTTAAAAATGTTGAAAAAGCAGCTTAATTTAACAGGAAACTTTTTCTGCAGACTTGCGAAAACCGCTGTTTTTTTAAGAACAGGCCAGTGAGAGTGTCAGAGTTCTTTCCGGAATGTCAAGCCTTTTGAAAAAAGAAAACATTTATAAAACATTCCGCAAGGTTTCTTTTCTTGAGCAAGCTCCTAGTAAATTAGTCATTTATTTTAGGTAACAGGATGTCTGCATATTTTTCTGTCGCGCGAAAAACTGCGCCCATTAAATCTGATGTTCTTTGTTAAAATTGTCGACCACCTAAGGAAATCTCTAAAACAGATTTTGGTTGAAAATGTCCAGAGCTGATTGCGAGTTATTCCATAAACTTGTCCGCGCGCAGCTTGCGATAATCGAAGGTCTAAGCGATTGCAGACTGTTTGTTTTGGCGTGCAGGCATCTTCTCGTCATTAAGGCGAAGAGAAATGAATTTATGATATTTATGTCAACAGTGAAGTGTAAATACCACTCTGGGTTTGGCTTAATTAACGGATTTGTAACGAATGTTATCATTCGACGGTTGCGTCTCATTCACACAGACGAAACATGTCTGCGCACCACGGCATTGCAAACTGTACGTGGCACGAAAAAAAAAAGTGCCTTGGTCTAGTTGAAGTAACCCGTACTATAACTACGCGGAAAAATTCTAAACGTTGTCGGAGAAGGCAAATTTGAATTTTGGTGCTATCCTATGAAAATGTCATGTGTCCGCTCAGATGCGTGATTGCAGAATGTTAATCCCGTTCTTGAAAGATAGAGGCCTCACTT
The DNA here is from genome assembly GCF_964205215.1 of Stylophora pistillata. Lineage (NCBI taxonomy): Eukaryota > Metazoa > Cnidaria > Anthozoa > Scleractinia > Pocilloporidae > Stylophora > Stylophora pistillata. The sequence goes on from NC_142527.1 coordinate 5,223,997, forward strand.
GAATATGATCTTTTGTTATCTGCGAGATGCAAATTAGTATTTCAAGCGTTTTCGTGCAATCCCATACCTCTGTGCTCTGGTACTTTCTCCTCCTGTCCCCCCCTCCCCTGGGAGTGACCTGTGTGGCTGCCGTGAAAAGGTTGGAGTGAGGGGGAAGTGAAAAAGTACCAGGTGAGTGCGAACGGAGATCGGACCCAGACCCATCTCAAATTTTAACGATTGCGCTCCTGCAAGCTTCCTGGAAGCGAGGGATTTTCTGTTTGCTGTTTGCGCTAAGATTATTCAAAAGGGACATTTAGGTAACTCCAGTAATCAGCTTGGAAGTTTTAATTCAACTTGGACCTGTTAAGGGTTCCTTATGACATGTTTCTGGTTTCTCGGAATTGCGGGAGTCCTGTTTGGGAAACTTGATGTTTACTTATCGTGTTTACCCCAAATGATCGAGACATCGATAACTTTGAAATTCAAAATATAAAGATTTCAGGAAAAGAAACTTAAAAGTTTTTGTTTTTGAACTTAGGCCCTATTTATATGGTCTCGGGTACTCGCGACAACCACCCCGAGACAACGTTTTGGAGCGTCTGTATGAAATAAGAAAATAAGAAAAAAAAAAGTTGTTCTGCCTGCCAGGGTTACCCTACCTCATTCAATTTTCACTTATTTTTTTTATAAATTCAGCCCAACGTTTACATGAGGTTGTGACCTCGTCTCGGATAGGCGAGACAACTTGGAAGGCTAGTTTTCTCACCTTGACAGGTAGGGTAACCCTGGCAAGCGGGACAACTTTTTCACATGTAAACATCTTGTCTCGCCGACTCGAGATGAGACAACTCCAATAGAGAATGCGTGCGCACGCTTTAACCAGAGCCCGTGCGTTTTATAGCCATTCTTTTCTGTCGTTCGCCACTTTTTCGACTTGGCCTGGCTGAACGAGGGTTAGCAGGTGTCAAATTGCATATAAACGCTCCGTAAAGTTATCTCGGGGGAGGTTTGTCTCGGGTACCTGAGACCATATAAATGGGGCCTAAAACATGCATATCCTTAGCTATAGATTTTAGCCCGTGAAGTCGCTGGCTTTCAAGGAAAAGCTCAAGTTGTCTCGGACGAGATTTTTTTCATTTAGATCAAATTATTTAAAATTGAATTGTACTCGGTAAACAAGTTCTCCTTTACAAATGTCGTTGACAAGTTTTGGTCGCAGTAAGGTCGAGCTTTTCTTCTCTCCGTAGCAATAAAGCTAAGTTTCCGAAAAAGGGAATTGCTCGTTTGATATAACTCACAAAGATAAGGTGGAGAGTCTCCTGATAGCTAGCTAGTATCTGGCACCGAAAAACAGGCACACGCGTGCACCTAAATTTATCAATATATAGTATTGAGGTAGATAGGATATCATGGCCGCGCGTAAATACGAAATTTTGTCTCTGAGCGATGATGATACGAAATGAGAGATGTAATCGACAGGAAAAAATAAATTCGCACTCACAGGCGAATATGAAATGTTCTATTAGATAAATATTAAATATCAATATAATTCAAATGCGATTTTCAGAAGGCATTTTAAGATTAGCAAATACAGACTACCTGGGTACTTGTAAGATCAGCTCTCAGCTCTCTTCAACTTTGACAAAGAAAAAAATTCTCATCACAAAAATCTTAGCGACTTACGTGAAGTAAAAGAACGCCCTCGTTAGAGAGACGAATATTAAAACTAGTTAATTAAGCCTTTGACTCCCATGATCTAATGGCTGATTCTCCCCTCTTGTCGTTACACATTTCCTTGTAAATTAGTTACGAGAATTTGGTGTTCGATCAAGGTAACAATTTCTACCTGATAAGTTTGAGTATTCCTATAGCCTTTTTGCTGGATAATTTATGGATATTGTAGGGAGAAGTTACCTGTTGATAATTCCTGGGAGTAAAGGGTTAAATTCATTCATTTTACTGTCGTACTCACGAAAACTTGTATAAACATCGCTACTTTTGCAGGAGGAAAGGGCATTTCCAAGGATTCCAGAATTCATCGCAGAGGATGACCTGCTAAATCAACCGGAGCTAGAACCTGTTTATAACGGTAAGATGCGTGTTACAATTGATCTTGTTGTCAACCTCCATTGTCACATTTATCGATATCAGCTTTATTCAGAGTTTTTCATAACCTCGCGTGTCTCAAAGGCGGGGGAGGGGGACGAGTGTTGGAGGAATGGGAACTGAGGGGGGATAAAGTACAACAAGGCCCTGATACCTTAGAACTCATTTATTACGCTCATGACATTTCTGGCCAAGTCAATGACGTTGCTCCTTCGCCGCATAGGAATTTTTTTGATGTGTGCGCCTTTCAGTACTTTGTAATTCTTCTGTATCATACGCAATCTTTTTTTCCAATATTGGTTCCGTAAACACTTGGAAACACCTGGGGCATTACTTTGACATGCGTTCCGCGTACTGCTTAGAAAGCTTCGTGCGAGTAAATAGTTCAGTAAGCTCTGTAGTCTCGTCCATTCGTGCGCGTGGGACGAAGAGTCCCCATAACGAGTCGAACTTCAGACCTTCAGTTTCTGTGCTCTAATACATCACTGCTGTGCCACAGAGACTCTGTGGTAACTTAGAACTTAGGACATAGGTAGGTTAATCTGTGACAAGGAGCACTTTACTATTCCTTCTACATTTTTTTTTTTTTTTTGCAGAGGGAATGTTAGTTGGTTACTCTCCCGTTCAAGACGATTCCAGTGGTGTAGGAATTGAAGTCATAACTTCTGCACCAGTAAACAACTCTGAGAGTAAAACTCCACTTCTTCCCACACCAATCAACACAGTGATAGTTAGCGAAACACCACCACCCAAGCAAGCGCAGAAAGTCACCGACGACATAAGTGACAGCTTGGAAAATGGGGAAGATCTCTCTGAGCCAGGCACAGCGGAAATTATAGATATCATCGATGTTGAGCCAACTACTTCTCCCGTAAGAGAGCCCTCCACAAGGAAAGAAACAACCAAAATTCCCCAAGTAACTCAAACAAGCGAGCCAAAATCAAAAAATTCGAAAACAGAAGTTAACCTGGCCACAGATGATATCATTGACAACGTGGGGAATGGAGCAGAACCAACCGAGCCTACAATAGACGGAAACGTATTAGATATCACGGACGTTAAGCACACTACAACTGAAGAAAAAACAACAGTTGCGCCAACTAAGGAAGCAACAACAGCTGCACCGACAGAGAAGGATACCAGAGCTGCTCCTACTGAAGAACAAACAACAGCTGCACCAACTGAGAAAGTTACAACATCTCCACCAACCGAAAAACAAAAGACAAATGCATTGGCTAAAAAACAAACAACAGCCGCAATCATTGAAGAACAAACAACAGCTGCACCGACTCAAGAGGTAAAAACTGCAGAACCTACTGAGGAAGCAACAGCTGCACCAACAGAGAAAGAAATAGCAACTGCGCCAAATGACAAGGAAACAACGGTTGCAACAACTGCAGAAGGAAGAACGGTTGCAACAACTGTGGAAACAACCCCTGCACCAACTGAGGAAAAAGCAACACCCACACCCACTGAAAAAGCAACAACGACTGCACTAACAGAGAAAGAAACAACTGCTGCGCCAACTTCGGAAAGATCAACAGCTGCACTAGCTAAGGAAACAACAACAGCTGCACCTGCTGAAGAGGAACCAACTGGGAAACAAACAACAGCTGCCCCAACTAAGGAAGAAACAACAACTGCACCAACTGAAGAAGTAACAACGGCTTTACCAACTGAAAAAGCGACAACAGCTGTACCAACTGAGAAAGAAACAACAGCTGCACCAACTGAGGAAGTAACAACAGCTGCAACAACTAAGGAGGACACAACATCCTTGCCAATCGAGGAAGTAACAGCTGCACGAACTAAGAAAGAAACAACCGCTTCGCCAACTAAGGAAGAAACAACACCTACACTAACTGAAGAAGTAACGACATCTCCACCCACTGAGGAATTAACAACTGCAGCACCAACTAAAGAGGAGTCAACGGCGGTACCAACTGAAAAAAAAACCACAGTTGCACAAAGTGAGGATCGAGCAACGGCTTCGCCAACTGAGGATGAAAAAACAGTTGCACCAACTAAGGAACAAACCGCTGCACCAACACAGGAAGAAACACATCCTGAACCTTCTGTGGAAGCAACAACAGCTGCACCAACTAAAGAAGATACAACGGCCGCGTCAACCGAACACGAGACGACAGTTGCACCAGCTAATGAAGAAACAACAGCTGCACCAACTAAGGAAGAAAAAACAGTTCCTCCAACTAAAAAAGAAACAACAGTCGCACCAATTGTCAAAGAAACAGTTGCACCAACTGGGGCCGAGACAACGGCTACACCAACTGTGACCGAAACTGTGGCCAAAACAACAGCTGCGCCAACTGAGGCGGAAACAACAACTGCAGCAACTGAAGGGGCAACAACAGCTGAACCAGCTAGTGAACAAACAACCGCTGTACCATCTGAGGCCCAAACAACAGCTTCTCCCACTGAGCAAGAAATAACAGTTGCACCAACTAAAGAAGCAACAACAGCTGCACCAACTGATAAGGAAACAACAGCTGCACCAACTAATGAAGAAGCAACAGCTGCACCAACTAAGGCCGAAACAACAGCTGCACCAACTGAGAAAGTTACAACACCTCCACCAACCGAAAAACAAAAGACAAATGCATTGGCTAAAAAACAAACAACAGCCGCAATCATTGAAGAACAAACAACAGCTGCACCGACTCAAGAGGTAAAAACAGCAGAACCTACTGAGGAAGCAACAGCTGCACCAACAGAGAAAGAAATAGCAACTGCGCCAAATGACAAGGAAACAACGGTTGCAACAACTGCAGAAGGAAGAACGGTTGCAACAACTGTGGAAACAACCCCTGCACCAACTGAGGAAAAAGCAACACCCACACCCACTGAAAAAGCAACAACGACTGCACTAACAGAGAAAGAAACAACTGCTGCGCCAACTTCGGAAAGATCAACAGCTGCACTAGCTAAGGAAACAACAACAGCTGCACCTGCTGAAGAGGAACCAACTGGGAAACAAACAACAGCTGCCCCAACTAAGGAAGAAACAACGACTGCACCAACTGAAGAAGCAACAACGGCTTTACCAACTGAAAAAGCGACAACAGCTGCACCAACTGAGAAAAAAACAACAGCTGCACCAACTGAGGAAGTAACAACAGCTGCAACAACTAAGGAGGACACAACATCCTTGCCAATCGAGGAAGTAACAGCTGCACGAACTAAGAAAGAAACAACCGCTTCGCCAACTAAGGAAGAAACAACACCTACACTAACTGAAGAAGTAACGACATCTCCACCCACTGAGGAATTAACAACTGCAGCACCAACTAAAGAGGAGTCAACGGCGGTACCAACTGAAAAAAAAACCACAGTTGCACAAAGTGAGGATCGAGCAACGGCTTCGCCAACTGAGGATGAAAAAACAGTTGCACCAACTAAGGAACAAACCGCTGCACCAACACAGGAAGAAACACATCCTGAACCTTCTGTGGAAGCAACAACAGCTGCACCAACTAAAGAAGATACAACGGCCGCGTCAACCGAACACGAGACGACAGTTGCACCAGCTAATGAAGAAACAACAGCTGCACCAACTAAGGAAGAAAAAACAGTTCCTCCAACTAAAAAAGAAACAACAGTCGCACCAATTGTCAAAGAAACAGTTGCACCAACTGGGGCCGAGACAACGGCTACACCAACTGTGACCGAAACTGTGGCCAAAACAACAGCTGCGCCAACTGAGGCGGAAACAACAACTGCAGCAACTGAAGGGGCAACAACAGCTGAACCAGCTAGTGAACAAACAACCGCTGTACCATCTGAGGCCCAAACAACAGCTTCTCCCACTGAGGAAGAAATAACAGTTGCACCAACTAAAGAAGCAACAACAGCTGCACCAACTGATAAGGAAACAACAGCTGCACCAACTAATGAAGAAGCAACAGCTGCACCAACTAAGGCCGAAACAACAGGTGCACCAACTAAGGCCGAAACAACAGCTGCACCAACTGAGGAAGAAACAACAGATGCAGCAGCTGAGGTCGAAACAACAGCTGCACCAACTGATAAAGAAACAACAGCTGCACCAGCTGATAAAGAAACAACGGCTGCACCAACTGATGAGGAAATAACAGCTGCACCATCTGAGGCCCAAACAACAGCTCCACCAACTGAGGAAGAAACAACAGATGCAGCTGCTGAGGTCGAAACAACAGCTGCACCAACTGATAAAGAAACAACAGCTGCACCAGCTGATAAAAAAACAACAGCTGCACCAATTGATCACGAAATAACAGCTGCACCATCTGAGGCCCAAACAACAGCTGCAGCAACTGAGGCCGAGACAACAGCTGCATCAACTGTGACCGAAACTGTGGCCAAAACAACAGCTGCGCCAAGTGAGGCGGAAACTACAACTGCACCAACTGAAGGGGAAACAACAGCTGCACCAGCTATTGAAGAAACAACCGCTGCACCATCTGAGGCCCAAACAACAGCTTCACCCACTGAGGAGGCAACAACAGCTGCAGAAACTGAAGAAACAACAACAGCTGCACCAACTGATAATGAAACAACAGCTGCACCAACTGATGAAGAAGCAACAGCTGCACCAACTAAGGCCGAAACAACTGCTGCACCAGCTGAGGAAGAAACAACAGATCCAGCAGCTGAGGCCGAAACAACAGCTGCACCAACTGATAAAGAAACAACAGCTGCATCAACTGATGAAGAAACAACAGCTGCACCAACTGAGGCCCAAACAACAGCTGCGCCAACTCAGGCGGAAACATCACCTGCAATAACTGTGGAAGACACAACAGTTGCACCAACCGACCAACAAACAACAGCAGCACCAACTAAGGAACAAACAACAGCTTTATCAACCGAAGGGGAAACATCAGCTGCTCCAACTGAGGAGGAAACAACAACTGCACCAACTGAAGAGGACACAACAGCTGCATCAACTGAGGAAGAAACAACTGCACCAACTGAGAATGAAACTACCGCTGAAGCAGCTGGGGCCGAAACAACACCTGCACCAACTGTAGCCGAAACAACAGCTTCACCACCTGAGGAAGCGACAACAGCTGCACAAACTGAGGAAGAAACAACAGTTGCAATAACAGAGGAGGAAACAACAGCTGCACAAACTGTGGCTAAAACAACAGCTGCACCCATTGATAAAGAAACAACAACTACACCAACTGGTGAAGAAACAACAGCTGCAGCAACTGAGACTCAAACAACAGTTGCGCCCACTAAGGCGGAAACAAAAACTGCATCAACTGAAGTGGAAACAACAGCTGCACTAACAGATGAAGAAACAACAGCTGCACCAACCGAGGCCCAAACAACAGTTGCGCCAACTGAAGCCGAAACAACAGCTGCATCAACTGAAGCCGAAACAACAACTGCACCAAGTGAGGCCCAAACAACGGCTGCGCCAACTGAGGCCGAAACAACAGCTGCACCAACTGCAACCGAAACAACGGCTTCACCCAGTGAAGAAGCAACAACAGCTCCACCAACTGACAAAGAAATAACAGCTGCACCAACTGAAGCCGAAACAACAGCTGCACCAACTGAGGCCGAGACAACAGCTGCACCAACTGAGGAAGAATCAACAGATGCAGCAGCTGAGGAAGAAACAACAGCTGCACTAACTGATGAAGAAACGACAGCTGCACCAACCGAGGACAAAACAACAGTTGTACCAACTGAAGAAGAAACAATAGCTGTACCAATTGAGGAAGAAACAACAGCTGCACTAACTGAGGCCGGAACAACAGCTGCACCAACTGTGGCCGAAACAACAGCTTCACCACCTGAGGAAGCAACAACAGCTGCACCAACTAATGAGGAAACAACAGTCGCACCAACCGATAAAGAAACAACAGCAGGAACAACTGAGGAAGAAACAACAGCTGCACCTATTGATAAAGAAACAACAGCTACACCTACTGATAAAGAAACAACAGCTGCACCAATTGAGGAGGAAACAACAGCTGCACTAACTGAGGCGGAAACCACACCTCCACCAAGTGAGGAGGAAGCAACAGTTGCAACAACTGATAAAGAAACAACAGCTACGCCAACTGAGGCCGAAACAACAGCTGCACTAGCTGTGGCCGAATCAACAGCCTCACCACCTGAGGAAATAACAACAGCTGCACCAACTGAGGAAGTAACTACAGCTATGCCAACCGAAAAAGAAACAACACCTGCACCAACTGGGGAAGAAACAACGGCTGGAACTACTGAGGAAGAAACAACAGCTGGATCTACAAAGGAAGCAACAACGGCTTCAACAGCCGAGGAAGTTACAACAGCTGCACCAACTGAGGAACTCTCAACATCCTCACAAACTAAGGTAGTAACGACATCTATTCCTGTTGAAGAACAATCAACAGCTGCGACTATTGACCTTGAGGCTACAGCTGCACCCACAGAGGTCCAAAAAACAGCTGTACCGACGCAAGAGCAAATTACAGATGCACCAACTGCAGAACAAACAACATCTGTACCAACTAAAGAAGCAACAACCCCTGTTCTCACTGAACAACAAACAACAGCTCCTCCTACTAAAGAAGTCACAAAAGCTTTACTTACTGAAGAACAAACAACAGGTACATCTACGGCAAAGCGAACAACTTCTGCACCAAGTAAGGAGACAAAAAAGACGACGCAGAGGACACAACAAACAATTTCTGTATCAAGTAAGAAAGTAACAACAGCTACACTTACAGATAAAGTAAAAAGAACTGATGAAGCAATAACTACAGTCGCTGAGAAGGCAACACGAATCCCATCAACATCAGTTATCCAAACTACAGGGGCAACATTGCCCGTTATCACAGTTCTTCCTCCTGATGTGTCAGGCCAGGAACTGGCATCAACAGCTAAGCCAAGTACATCAGTGCAGATAAGCACAGTGGTAACTACTGGGGACATGACGACGGCTGGACCTACTACGAAAGCATCAACACGAGCACCAACTCGGGGAGTGACTAGTACTGAGGCAACAGAGCAAATATCGACAGCTGGACCTGAGATGGAAACAAGCACACTTTCACCTACCAAGGAAATATCGCCTTTGGCAACTGAAGCAGTAACTACAGCTAAGCTTAATGAGGAAAAAACGACAGTTGGACCTACAGGGGAACAAACGACAGCTACAGCAACTAGGGAAGCAACGACTGCTGAACCAACTAAGAAAGCAACAACAGAGGAAGAAACTGCAAAAGCAACAACAGCTGAACCTATTCAGGGCCCAACAACAGCTGGACCAACCGAAGATGAAACAAAAGTTACACCAGCGGAGGAAGAAACAATACCAACTGAAAAAGAAACAACTGTGGAAAAAATTGAGGAAGAAAAAACAGCTGCACCAACTAAAGAGAAGACAACAGCCGCACCAGATGAAGAGAAAACAACAGTTGCACCAACTGAGGAAAGAACAACTGTTGCACCTACTGAGGAAGAAACAACAGCTGCACCAACTGAGAAGACAACTGAGGAAGTAACAACAGCTGAACGTGTTGTAGAAACAACTACAGCTACACAAACAGAGGAAGAAACAACAGCAGCACCAACTGAAAAAGAAACAACGGTGGCAACAGCCGAGGAAGAAAAAACAGTTACACCAACTGAAAAGAAAACAACGGCCGCATCAGATGAAAAGAAAACAACAGTTGCACCAACTGAGGAAAGAACAACTGTTACACCAACCCAGGAAAAAACAACAGCTGCACCAACTGGGGAAGAAACAGCAGCTGCACCAACCGAGGCCGAAACAACAGCTGCACCAGTTAAAGAAGAGACAACAACTGCATCAACTGGGGAAGAAACAACAGCTGCACCAACTGAGGTAAAAACAACAGCTGCCCCAACTGAAGATGAAACAATAGTTGAACCGACGGAAAAAGAAACAACAGCTGCACCAACTGAAAAAGAAACAACGATGCCAACAGCTGAGGAAGATAAAACAGTTGCACCAACTAAAGAGAAAACAACGGCCACACCAGATGAAAAGAAAACAACAGTTGCACCGACTGAGGAACAAACCAATGCTTCACCAACTGAGGAAAGAAAAACTGTTGCACCGACTGGGAAAGAAACAACAGCTGCACCAACTGAGGAAAACACAACAGCTGCACCAACCGAGGCAGAAACAACAGCTGCACCAACTAAAGAAGAGACAACAGCTGCACCAACTGGGGAACAAATAACAGTAGCACCAACTGAGGAAGAAACAACAGCTCCACCAACTGAGGAACAAACAACAGCTGCACCAGCTGAGGAAGAAACAACAGCTGCCCCAACTGGGGAACAAACAACAGCTGCACCAACTGAGGCCAAAATAACAGCTGCTCCAACTGCGGAAGAAACAACAGCTGCACCAACGGGGGCAGAAACAACAGCTTCACCAACTGAGGAAAAAACAACAACTACAACAACTGATGAAGAAACAACAGCTTCACCAACTGATGAAGGAACAACAGCTGCACCAACTGTGGTAAAAACAACAGTTGCACCAACTCAGGCAGAAACAACAGCTGCATCAGCTGAGGAAGGAACAACAGCTGCACCAACCGAGAAACAAAAGACAGTTTCACCAACTGAGGAAGAAACAACAGCTCAAAGTGAGAAAGAGACAACAGCTGCACCAACTGGAAAACAAACAACAGCTGCAACAACTAAAGAAGAAACAACAGTTGCACAAACTGGAGAACAAACAACAGTGGAACCAACTGAGAAAGAAGCAACAGTTGCATCAATTAAGGAACAAACAACAGCGGCACCAACTAAAGAAGAAACGACAGTTTCACGAACTGAGGAAGAAACAACGGCTGCACCAGATGAAAAAGAAACAACGGTTGCATTGACTGGGGAACCAACAACTGCTGTACCAACTGAAGAAGTAACAACAGCGGCACCAACTGAGAAAGAAATAACAGTTGCACCAACTGGAGAAGAAACAACAGCTCCGCCAACTAAAGAAGAAACAACCGCTGCACCAAGTGGGGAACAAACAACAGTGGCTCCAACTGAGGAAGAAACAACAGCTCTAACAACTGGGGAACAAACAACAGCTGCACCAACTGAGGAAGAAACAACAGCTGCAGCAACCGAGGAACAAACAACAGCTGCACCAACCGAGGAACAAACAACAGCGGTACCAACTAAAGAAGGAACGACAGTTCCACCAACTCAGGAACAAACAACGGCTCCACCAATTGTGGAAGGAACAACTGTTGCACTGACTGAGGAAAAAACAACAGCTGTACCAACTGAAGAAGTAACAACAGTTGCACCAACTGAGGAAGAAACAACAGCTGCACCAACGGAAGAAAAAACGACAGCTGCACCTACTGAGGAAAAAACAACAGCTCCACCAACTGAGGCAGAAACAACAGTTGCACCAACTGAGGAACAAACACCAGCTGCAGCAACCGAGGAACAAAAAACAGCGGCACCAACTGAAGAAGAAACGACAGCTCCACCAACTGAGAAAGAAAAAACGGCTGCACCAAATGAAATAATAACAACCATTGCACCGACTGAGGAACAAACAACATCTGCACCAACGGAAGAAAAAACAACAGTAGCACCTACTGAGGGAAAAGCAACAGCTCCACCAACTGAGGCAGAAACAACAGTTGCACCAACCGAGGAACAAACAACAGCGGCACCAACTGAAGAAGAAACGACAGCTCCACCAACTGAGAAAGAAACAACGACTGCACCAAATGAAATAAAAACAACAGTTGCACCGACTGAGGAACAAACAACATCTGCACCAACGGAAGAAAAAGCAACAGTAGCACCTACTGAGGAAAAAACAACAGCTCCACCAACTGAGGCAGAAACAACAGTTGCACCAACTGAGGAAAAAACAACAGCTGCACCAACTGAGGAACAAACAACAGCTGCAACAACCGAGGAACAAACAACAGCGGCACCAACTGAAGAAGAAACGACAGCTTCACCAACTGAGGAAGAAATAACGGCTGCAACAAATGAAATAAAAACAACAGTTGCACCTACTGAGGAACAAACAACATCTACACCAACGGAAGAAAAAACAACAGTAGCACCTACTGAGGAAAAAACAACAGCTCCACCAACGGAGGCAGAAACAACAGTTGCACCAACTGAGGAACAAACAACAGTTGCACCAACTGAGGAACAAACAACAGCTGCAACAACCGAGGAACAAACAACAGCGGCACCAACTGAAGAAGAAACGACAGCTCCACCAACTGAGGAAGAAATAACGGCTGCACCAAATGAAATAAAAACAATAGTTGCAACGACTGAGGAACAAACAACATCTGCACCAACGGAAGAAAAAACAACAGTAGCACCAATTGAGGAAGTAACGACAGCTGCACCAAGTGAGGAAAAATCAACTGCTGCACCAATTGAGGAAGAAACAACAGCCGCACCCACGGAGGAACAAACAACAGTTGTACCAACGGAGGAACAAACAACAGCTGCTCCAGCTAAAGATGGAACAACAGTTGCACCAACTGAAGAACAAACAACAGTTGCACCAACTATAGAAGGAGCAACTGTCGCACCGACTGAGGAAAAAACAACATCTGCACCAACCGAAGAAAAAACAACAGTAGCACCAACTGAGAAAGAAACAACAGCTGCACCAACTACAAAAGAAACAACAGTTGCACCAACTGTGAAAGAAACAACGGCTGTACCAACTGACGAAAAAACAACGGCTGCACCAACCACTTCCCCAAAGCCGACTGAGGTTATCACAGACAGTCATGGAGTTGAGGATGGAAATGGTGCAGAGAATGGAAACGGGATTGAGAATGGTAATGGTACAGCTGTCATCGGCAGAGGTGAACACGATGGTAAGTACTATGTTTTTGCATAATAGTTTCAGCCTTTCAGCCCTTGGGTTAAGAAAGGGATATGATGTTCCTCAATGTAACAGGCAATGGTTGCTTCAAATACATACATAAATACATACACACACACACACACACACACGCACACACACGCACACACACACACACACATACATACATACATACATACATACATACATACATACATACGTTAATTGACCGCTCCCCATAGGGGCTTTTCAGGGCCAACACCACCCATCCCACCCAAGGGAGGACATCCACCACACAGTAATCTCATGCGTGGGAAACTAACATCTCCTACCCCTAACCCTGCAGGAGACGGGGCCTACGGTTTATTCGTCCTTATCCGAGAAGACTAGAATATCTATCCATTTCTTGATCATAGAAAGGTAGCAAATTCTCCTCACTTATTTTAAGACCATGAGTATTGGTCCGGCCGGGGCTCGAGTGGCAGTTGACGAATGGCAGTTGTTTCATTGTCACGTTCTAACAGATCATGCTTAAATATCTAAGCAGTGACTTTAAAAGAATGACAACCTATTTCATAACGCCCAACTCATTATTTACCACTTTTGAAGGCAACAAAACAGATAACAGAACAGAGCAATGTAAAGGGATTATGTGCGAGGATGGAAAGATGTGCCGCATTGGTGAAAACAAGTCACCCGAGTGTTACTGTCCAACTGATTGCAATGACGATCCCGATCCTCACTGCTCTGTGTTTCTGGAGGATTATCACAACCTGTGCGAGGTTCATCGCCACGCCTGTAGGATGCAGATCAACGTTGCTGTGAAGCACCGTGGAAGATGTGAAGGTATTTTATTAATAACATCAATAGTGTAATTCTAGTTCTCAGCGTTACTTTGAGTTACTTTGTTGAATTCCCTCTGTGATTCGTCAAAAAAGCATGAACTAACCTTGTGACCGATCATATGCAAAGTAATATCAATCTGGTGGTTCACTTTACTTGCACTTCACGTAGTTTGTTTGTTTTAGGGTGATAATTATTATCATCGTGTTATAGTTCTCCTTAACTATAGTTGCCATCCTGTCTATTTTAGTGTTGGCCTTCCAATACTCAATCGAAATTTGATTGCTCAAAACTTAAAGTAGTGCACGTGTTTTTCCTATTTTCTGTAGCGGATGAGGGACAAACGGCTTGATACAAAGTAAGAAATCAACCGAATCAAACCACCGCTAAACCAAATTAGTTAGATCTCGCTGTACTCACTGTAAAACACAATGCAGTAAACACTATGTGTCACTCTTTGCATGTACTAATCAAAATGACCCTTGGTATGAATAGGGATGAGTGGAAAAAGCCTTCCAATGATGAATACGTTTTACCTGTAATTGTACAGCTGTACAATCATGGTGTCTATTTTATTTTACGTCTTTTAGCGTATGCAAAGGGCCAGCAGATCTCAAAACTGGTCGACGAGTCCTTCGTTCCTATCAATGAATGTAACGAGGAAGAAATTCTACAGTTTGCAGAACGCTTCCTGGAATGGGCAATGATAAATAAAGAAATTTATGAAAGTGATGATCCACCATCTCTAGATGTTGAAGGTCTTGTCAACCAGACAAGGCTGCTTGGATTTACGTCCTCAGAGAAAACAGAAATATTGACGGTAAGAATAGAATCGAGTTCGGTTGAAGGTGACTTGTCCGCGTTTTGACCGCTGTGTTACGCATTGCCGGGTTAGGTTTGAGACTCGGTTGAAAATCACCCAGTATGTGCCTTTTGTTGTGCCAGTGTTGAGGTATTTATGCATCGCTGATTTTTTTCTGAACCATTCTTCGATTATCATAATATTAATCATGTGTGAACCTTTCCTAGTTCCAATTTGATGACATCGATTCAAACGGAGATGGTTTTCTAGATAAAGCTGAGGTTGATGCTATGATGGCGCATATTCCACATGAGGAATGCCTGTTTGGGTTCATGATTTCGTCTGATTTGGACGGGGATCACAAGCTTAACAAAAAGGAATGGTTTGACTCCTTCAAGTATGTTGGTAAGTACGTTTGTAAATCAAGGATCACAGAACTAGACCCTACACCTCTTTCATGGACACTCCGATCAAAACTTTAAAAGACAACAAGCCAATTGCACGCAAATTAACAACTGATTCATGCGTCAATCTGCATATGTCAATGCATGAGGTTTGCGGGAAGTTTGTAGATGGCAAAAAGTGCGTAACGCACAGCTGATATATGAATTAAGTGTTTTGGGGTAAGGGTTATTTTGTAAAGAAATATTCGCGGCGTTCACTAACTTCAATTCAACGAGTACAATAGGAGTATATGCTTGTACAATTGATTCTAAGTGCAGGAATTTATTAACTCTGCAGTGATGAGATAGTTTGGGCGGGAAAACACACTTCACTATGTCAAAACTCTACAGATCATAAGCTGAATATTTCTTTTTTAAATTTAAAAATCTCTTTTTCTCTTTTTAGAAAATGCAGTAGAAGAAGATGATGAAATAGACAGCTAACTTACAACAAGTATTAATTCGGTAACTAATTGATTACACTACCAACTATCAAGCGCCGCTTCACAATGCTTTTGTTCCTTGCAACTTGGACGTTACAGTGGCGAGGAAGAGTTCAGAATGATGACGACTAATGACGGAAGATGCCTGTACATTTCACTCGACGGAGATATTTAGAGCAACAAATTAAATTAAAATGGCGCGTTCTCTAGGTGTTTTGAAAGGTGAAATGTCAAAGCAACTTTCACCCAAACAGTACGTTTGGACTATGGGTGGATATCTACACTGTTCAAAATAATAACTGTTTCATTCAATGTCTTATATACTTAAGTTATGTTATATTTTAAAACTAAATACAGTAACTACCATTTCTAAGTATTTCACAACATTAATAGAATTTGTGATGCTTTTTCTCATAGCTTGTAAGGACCAGTTAGTATACTGTAATCATATTTTGACTGCATATAAGTCAGGATACCAGGCAGGTCAGCTAACTGGCCTAGGTGGAGTAACCTGCCTGTCCATATAATCATTTATTTTAATTCTGTCACGTTTACGTGATAGGTTAGGTAACCTAACGCATGGGTGATATAATATTTATATCTCACATGCATGATATTAATTGCTATTTTGGACAGTATGCTCGGCCAGAAAATCCAGGATATTAAATGTTGTTGTTGGTTATGAATTTTTGAATAGCCATTGCTTATTTCATACAATCTTAAAAGTGAGTGTAAGGTAGCCCTTGTTATTGAATAGGAAAATACCAACCCTCAAACTCCCTAGACTTGATTCATTAGATAATAGCTGGTATGTTTGTTTTATTGCGTACAAGAAGAATTCTTAACTGTTAATCAAGTGGGGGAGTTAGCAGGGTAGAGAGAGAGTTGAGGCTCCAGAGTTAAGAGGCATCTCTCCCCCCTGACCACCTCTTAGGGATTATAGAGCTGAATCAGGGGATCAGTTGATGGCTGAAATCTTCAGGAAGCAACCAGTATTTTTTACAATATTTCTTTTGGAAGCTTATTCTAAAAAGAAGTGTTAGGTTTAAATCTCAAAAAACACCAGGGCTGCCTCAATTTAAAAACTGAATTTTCTGTTTTATATCAATATGCCTGTGACACCTGGTTACACAGTTTCTTTGCTTTGTTCTGTTAAATTCACTGCACTATGCTGCAGCAATTGAGTTGATATCACAATATGATTTTAGGAGGAATGTAATATGAAAATCTTCCACATGAGTAGAGGAAAGCCACTTGAATAGATTCAATTTCAAAGGTACTCCTGGTGATCACAAATGTAGTATCGGTAGTAATTTTTATGAACAATTATTGACTTAGAATTTTCCTCCTAACCCTAATTGAATTGTAGGAAAATAGTGAAGACAATTTCAGTTTAGCCTTGCAAATATGTTTGTGCTATTTAAGAACCACTTCAAATGAAAAAGTGAATAAAATTTTCAATTATGCCACAATTTAGATTTGTCATCGGGGGATGGAAGGAAGAATGGAAAGAAGAGCAAATTGGGAAGAACAGGATTACATGTGTGCATTGTTGGGAGGCGGGGTGGATGGATTTGAAAGGACTGGTGGAAAGAGGAGAACTGGGCAAATTTCACAACATGGTTTAATTAAATAACCCTTTAACTCCCAGAAGTGATAAACCTGTAACTTCTCCCTTTAACAATCAAACATTATCCAGCAAACATGTAATGAGAATACTCAAACTTATAAAGAAGAAGTTGTTATCTTGATCTAACACCAACTTCTCTTAGCTAATTCACAAGGAAATGCGTAACAGGTAGAGGGGAGAATGAACAATCAGATCTTGGGCGTAGGAGGGTCATGTTGGAGTCAAGTCAATGATACATTATCAGTTCTAATTACAAGTCAGCTGTCATTTGATAGAAACGTAGGATTAAGATTTCTTTTTTTTTTTTGTCTTTATTTTTCTTACCATTCTATGAGCGTGTAAAGAAAAAGCCAGTACAAAGGGAAGGGGATAGACTTTTTTCACAGCCTCACCCAACCTCATCCAAATCCCTTCTCACAAACATTGCATGCTATATATCAACAGAGTCAACTCTGATATCATGAGAAATCAATCTGCAGGAAGTCTACTTATGGCTTTTGTCTGCAGCTAACTGCATTTAAACAATCCAGACTAGTTAACAAAACATGAGATTTGAGATCACTGAGTAAGGGTTTGGAATTAAGAGCAGAAAAAATATTTCTTCCAAGACTTCCCACTCACCCCTCTAGGCCAGTAGAACTACACTTGAGTGATCTTGTAAACAATTAAACCCTTTATCATTCTTTTCTTACTTATTAAGTCTTTCTGCACTGTTATTTTAAAAACAACCAAAACATGTCATGGTTTGCTCGAACGAAAATAATTAAAACGCATCTAATGTGTGAAGAGGTCACGAGAAATCTTCATAAAACTCCTCTCCCCTCCCCTGGCAAGACTTCCGCACAGCCTGATCTTGGATAAAAATATTGATCGTTTGGGACTACGGCTTTGATTTAGAATAGTGTGCTCTTAGAGGCCTCCGGGAGACGCTGGCTAAAGCCCTGACCAGTATCGTTTGAAACACACGGAATATGCTTTGTCGAAAACCGTACGTGATGCTCAGCATATAAGACAATTGAGCAATTGTCTTACCAGACTCAGAGGTCGAGGAAATATTCCACTGTGGCGTGAGAAGCTTTTAGTCTGAATGCCAGACGTTCACATTACTGATAAGTTAGAAATTTAATCAGTTTAGTGGATAATCTCCTTCCCTTGTTCAAACGTCGTCTATGCTCGCGATGTGGTCCCATCTCGTCCACTTTTCTTTAGGGTTTTGAAAAAATACCGCTGGTTAACGTTGTTGATGGAGCGAAAACTCTTTACGAAATGTGCTACCTTCTTGCTTGTTGGTGTGTAAAGGAGATGTTTCATTAAGAATTAAAAAAAAAAGGAAATAAAAAGGATTTGCAGGAAAATGAAGGATGAAGAAAAACTATCTTTTTCTTCTAGAGGAAATAGGAAACAAAACACGACTTCGTGACCCCGACGTGACTTGAACACGCAGCCTTCTGATCTGGAGTCAGACGCGCTACCATTGCGCCACGGAGTCCCACACCGAAAAGACTTGTGAAAATTTAAATATTTTATATAATTGCAATTGCTAAAATGTAAACATTAAACGTTTGTCAGTCGTAGGTAATTTGTATTCGCTCGTTTTCACTCGCAACGTTCAGTACATTTTTACAATATTTAAAATTATTTTCGGACGAAACACAACCGCCAGCCACAGGTGGTTAAGACTTTAAATATACGTAAGCTTTCTATTCATAGTCGAAATTAAACGACATGAACAAAAGTGTTCGCGAAAAGCAGAGAAACGAAAAATGAGCTGGACAATTAAAGTCAAGGCGTCAGCTAAGATTTAATTTCTTTCAGTTCTTTATCAACTCATTTTTACTTTCCTAACGAATTGACTGTTTGATTTTGGCGAGTACGGAACAAAACAAACAAGTTGAGCGTAAATAAGTGACAATGTTATAGCAACAGGTTTTTAAGTGAACATCTTTCTGGCAAGCTTGAATTGATAGACTCTATCGGCTTCACATTTTGGTTCTTCGTCTGGTCCGATATATGTATATAAAAAATAATTTAAATTCATGCAGGGAACAGTTGGTGTCATTTGCGTGATGGTTTGTTTTGCAAACCCCTAACATATCGTTTGGAAAACACCCATGGTGTGTAAACATAATCATGAAGAGGTGCCATTTACTTAACATCTCGTTACCGCTCGTTAAATATGCATGGATCTGGTTTTAACCTGTTTATGTGGCGTCTCTCAAACTTCCTTTTATTGGAAAATTTTCAACCAAACAAAAATACAGAACAACAACGGCAAAGCGGGAAGGCCAAAGCGGTATTTGTTACCGAAGTACTGAGTGAGAACTCTACCGTTCCATTGCAAGTCTGCTCCGTCGAAACTAACCGCTTTCGATAGCAGGTTGCCTTTCCAATTCGATGGGAAAATATCATTCATCAAATTCTTTCATCTAAGTATCGTTCCCTGGAGGCAACACAAATTAATGGTCGAACGGC
Source organism: Stylophora pistillata (assembly GCF_964205215.1). Taxonomy (NCBI): domain Eukaryota; kingdom Metazoa; phylum Cnidaria; class Anthozoa; order Scleractinia; family Pocilloporidae; genus Stylophora; species Stylophora pistillata. The sequence continues at coordinate 5,243,561 of NC_142527.1, forward strand.
AGGGGAGTTCGCTGCGCAAACAGAACTAACTGCCCATCTTGTTTTGTTACGTGAGCGTCAAATACTTGGGAAAAGGTCTTGCAAGTAAAGGAATCGTTGTTTGCATCTTCAACAACCGGAAACAATTGCAGAGACGTCGATGGAGTAAAATCAATTCGTTGTTTTTGTTATTTTTCAAGTATCTGCGCATATTGAAATTCAAACCGAAGGTGTACGCACAGGACTAAAGGAATACTACACTACATTGAGCCTTCTAACAAATTTGAAAAGCAGTTTTGTAATTTCAATCCGCAGCAGTTAAATTTGAACTTATAATGGGTTACTACCAGCAACCTTCATTTCAACCGCCACACTACTACCCTGCTAACGAAAGCGGAATTCCCTTTCAAAGAGAATTACCTCCGCCCAGCTCAGAAGTGTTCACGAATCAGCCATACCAGCCATACCCTATGGTGGCTCCACAAACTACGGTATTCATCTATGAAGATCAACCGACCTTTTGCCAAAGAGATGAGGGTCTTTTCGCCGCTCTGTGTGCTGCATGTCTTTGCTGTTGGTTGCTTCCGCCTTTAACATGGCATTGATGTTACGGATATCAGGGGATATTGGTCTTGACATGTTGCATGCTAAGATAAAAAAGTTTTGGGCCAAAGTTTGGTCGTTTGATTCAAACTCTTTGGGATTTCCTGTGAGTCGGCCGGACACATTCAAACAATCGAACAGCACGAAAATGGCACAGTTAGCCGAATTGAACAAAATTTTGATAAACCTGACAGAGAGCAGTCGAAGGCAAATGATTTACATTCAAGCAAAATTTAAGGCAGCAACACCTTCATTGCAAGTACAAATCTGTTTTTAAAAATAGTTTCTCTTTTGAAAATTTTGTATCTATTTGTGTATTTATAATTAGAGAAAGACCAGAAACATTTATTTTAAGAATAATTTGCATAATTATTCAATAACATTTCTTGCATTGTTAAGTAAGTTGCAGTCGGGGTTTAGCTTTCAATGGATCGCACATCAGTAAATGTTTTTCACTTTCCGCTGAGTTTAATCGTTACAAGCGCTTGTTTTCTTTCAGAAAAAAAAGCAAAAACCACACACATTTAATTCTATATAACGTTAGCGCTCATATATAAATACGTAACTGGTCGCCATTAAACGCATATAAAATTTTTCAAACTCATATTATATTTAAACCGTCAACCATGCACTATTCGTGAAACAGGTACCTGACTGAACTGCGTAATTATAGATGTTTTTTCTTTTAACTGTTAAGGCGTAATTAATTGAAATTTTAAGCAAAGAAAATTCAAATTGTCAAATTTAATGACTTACTGTATTCAAAGTACACACAGTTACAGTAATTGAAAGCTTTCGTTTAGTAAAGAACTTCAATAAGTTTAGGAATACAATTATGGACAAACTCCAGGGATGATCTTGAGAAAGCATACACCGAAGGCAAAAACATCTTTTATTATATTTATTAACTAGCCCTGAGAAAAGCCGTAACAGCATACTGTAAAATTACGATAATTTTTACGTTTGCTTGATATCGCCATGCTGACAGGCCTGACACGTCACTCGCCTTTCGTTCTTCTCTGTCAGGTGATGAACGAACGGTAAATCAAAGATCTTCTATCGAAATTTTCTAGGATTATGGCATATTGTGCGGAGTTGAAAGTTACATCCATTCTTCGTTTTTGTAATGATATTACGTTGACGCATTTTTTTTTTTTCATTCTGATTTTTTCCCCGGAATGTGAATCATTTTTCTTTTCTAACTTTTTTTTGTTCATTACTTAAAGTCGACTTTTCTTGTCAGTAAAGGCATCTGGTGTTTATATAATAAATAAAATAATACGTTGTTCTTTGCAGATATGGAATTTCTCTTCTTGTTTTCAACTCGTAAACTCACGAGTGAGCGCAGGAATTAGGCAGCTTTATTTACAGATTTATTTGCAGCTTTATTTGCATAACGGCGAGAAGTGCTTTTCACTCTGGGTCTTCAGTTTTTATTATTGTTTTATTTTGTTTTTTGTTTTTATTAGCGCTATAATATTTTCTTTAATGAAGGGTGAATCTGGCTCTTGACCTAGGCCATTCCCAATTATTTTGAATGATACTCGTCATGGGGAAGCGATCGAGTACTGGGCACGATAGTCCGTATGCATAATGACTTCCTTTACTAAAAAATTCACCCAAGTCTCGTTTGCACTAAAACTATACATATTTGTTTGTCCCTTTCTTGTTGTTTTCATGGGGATCTTATTCGATTTCAGTGTTTTAGGATTTTCTGATTAGAACTGAGCAGTCTGCACCCTATTGGGTCCATTTTTTTCTTTTTTTTGGAGTGGTCATTGGAAGACGGCTGTAAATGGCACAAAAACGTGTGGAGTGAGAGTTTTTAACTTCGATGCGCTCTAATTTTTATCACCATTTTACGTTTAAAAGCTGTGACGGAGGAATATTTCGAAGATAGCAGATAAAAAGATTCGGCTATGACCACCGACCGACCGATCGACTGACTGACCGACCGACTGACTGACTGACTGACTGACTGACTGACTGACTGATTGACTGACTGACTGACTGACTGACTGACTGATTGACTGACTGACTGATTGACTGACTGACTGACTGACTGATTGACTGACTGACTGACTGACTTACTGACTGATTGACTGACTGACTGACTGACTGACTGACTGATTGACTGACTGACTGACTGACTGACTGACTGACCGACTGACTGACTGACTGACTGACTGACCGACTGACTGACTGACCGACTGACTGACTGACTGACTGACTGACTGACTGACTGACTGACTGACCGACTGACTGACTGACTGACTGACTGACCGACTGACTGACTGACCGACTGACTGACTGACTGACTGACTGACTGATTGACTGACTGACTGACTGACTGACCGACTGACTGACTGACTGACTGACTGACCGACTGACTGACTGACCGACTGACTGACTGATTGACTGACTGACTGACTGACTGACTGACTGACCGACTGACTGACTGGCTGACCGACTGACTGACTGATTGACTGACTGACTGACTGACTGACTGACTGACTGACTGGCTGACTGACTGACTGGCTGACCGACTGACTGACTGATTGACTGACTGACTGACTGACTGACTGACCGACTGACTGACTGGCTGACCGACTGACTGACTGATTGACTGACTGACTGACTGACTGACTGACTGACTGACTGACTGACTGGCTGACCGACTGACTGACTGATTGACTGACTGACTGACTGACTGACTGACTGACTGACCGACTGACTGACTGACCGACTGACTGACTGACTGACTGACCGAAGGTACAACACCGTACCTTATAGACCACTTTCATAAATGGCTGCCGGATTAATATTCTATTGTTTAAATTTAAATTAGCCCTTCTGGCCTCGCTTGAGATAGAGTAACCGACTGACTGAGTAACTGACTGAAGGTACAACACCGTACCGTATAGACGACTTTCATAAATGGCTGCCGGATTAATATTCTATTATTTAAATTTAAATTAGCTCTTCTGGCCTCGCTTGAGATAATGTATTCTTTTGAATATTGTACTGGAGAACGAGGCCAGAAGGGCTAATTTGAATTTAAACAAAAGAATATTAATCCGGCAGCCATTTATGAAAGTGGTCTATTTCACGCCAGCAAAGCTCTTTCAGCCATAATTTATCTCAGTCCAACACTTATTAGTCGGCTACCTAGCGGCCGATGTCCATTGACATTAAAGGCGACTCCGGCAAAACTTGGATGAGTGGACGCTGACCGGAAGTAAGGAGAAACACGATCACTACACCAACGATAGCACTTCTTATAACAGTTTTTAAAACCGGATATGAAAAAGCCAGAGTAGAAGCTGTGGTCACAGATACGAAGCTGGTACTCATAACTTTTGGTGGCTACACCTCCACCTAACCACAGGCCGGAGATTTGTGTTCCGTAATTTTCCGTTGCCAAGAGACTGGAGTTGAGTTTGTAGGTAAAGAAAGCTGTTTCATTCGTGGTCTCGTCTACAAAAAGGATTTCACGAAACTAAAAGTGAAAATAAAAAAATTAAACTGAAAATCTTTGTGTTTAATACAACAGTCAATAACCGAAAGTTTAGAGAACAGGAAAAAGTGGATTAAGAATCTTTAAACTGAAAATTGAGGAACAAAGCACAACACAAATAAGAAATGGTTCAGCCTGCCAAAATAGAGCAGTTTCTTATTTTGAAAAATGATCATCAAATTTAGAAGACAGTGGCTCATAACGATACATGAGTCTGGACGAAATGAAACACAGAACAGAAAGTATTAAAATTCTTGGAGTAAGTTTGGCTTTCCAGTGGAGATCACTATGAATCCTTACCTACAGTAGGGTACAGAATAGGTTAAAAACCCAAATGTAAAAAAAAAAAAAAAGTTAAAACTCCCCGTGAAAAAAAAAATTCCAGAAAAAGATTAACAACCTCTAAAGAATAGCATCAGGCTCATTATCCACTATGGCGCCATATAAATGACAAACGCATTAACCTGGACACACAAAAAGGCGTTAGCCCTCAATTCAAAATTTAACGCGTGAAAAACTCGATATCACACGACACCATAGCCTCTCTCAATCACCTGAATATTATTGCAGTCGGTTCGGTAACCATCTGTTCCATAAGGATGATTCTCGTCATAGGTCACCTCTGTTTTTGGGCGAGCAAGGTTGTCAGTCGAGTAACACATCGTCCATCCCCCGCCAAATAAAGTCATATCACAATATGCCCAGAATTTGCTGAGCCCGTTGTTCGGTTGAATTTCGTACATCCCATCTGGAGCACTTGGGAATGCCGTCTTGATCTCCTTGCAATTAGTTCCTTTGAAAGAGAGAAAAAAAGGGAGTTAGATACCGATGGCATTGCCTGTTAGCAGGTTCTCATAATCAGCGCTGTAAGACACGGGTTTCTTCGCCAGCGATGAGTTATTATTGCTACACCTCTTGCAGTAAATCGACTGCGGCAACTTTCGGACGCCATATTGAATAATTTCCGAACATTCTTCGGAAACTTCGGCTGACATCAGCGTTTCGAATATTTAATGCGGTCCTTTCGGGTTATCCCTGTTAACGCGACCTTCCAGACATCTCACCGGTTCGCGTTGCTCAAGGCATCATCCTTTTTCGGGTTTCTCATTAACTTACCTGTCCGCAGTTGGCAGACCCCTGCGTCATCGAACACACCGCTAACACAGTTACATATATACGAGCCCGCGGTGTTAATGCACTCCTCGTTCACCGGGCAGCTGTACTGGTTGGTTTGACACTCGTCTATGTCTATAGGAAAGAGCGATTTTCAATTAAGTGATGGGGAAAATCAACCCAGAGAGGTCAAGGTAAATGCGATTACAGCAGGTTGACTTTATTGAAGTCCTTAAACTACGCCATTTACTTTGATGATTGGTAAGGTTTGTAAATGCTTGTTAAACTAAATGAATCATTATTTGTTAATCATGAGTATAATGACAGACACAAATTGGCGAAAAAAAGATACCTGTTTTCAATTTCAATATATCAATACTATGACAATACATCAAACCTGTATTAAGCAGTACAGGTTGCATAGGATAGGAATAATGTAAAAACGATATAAACGCCATTTTACGCTATAATTGACCACTTATGAACGAACCTCGTTCAGTAGTGCTACCAGCTATTTAACAATTATTCCACTCTCGCTACGCGCCTCGTTGGCTATAATCATCTCATATCCAACAAGCGAGAGTGGAATAATTGTTTTATTAATAAAACGCCCCCAAGATATTAGACAAATCTTCTCGACTTTATTTTGTGAGAGGAAACGGGATTTAACAATGTACAGAAATTAGATTATGGTAAATTGGCTCATATACCATAATGGCTGAGCCAATAAAAAGTCTTGAATTGCATTATCCAATGATCCAGTTTTTAATAATGACATTTATTTTAGGAGAGAAATATGGATTATATTTTACTTGAAAGATTATTCTTGGCTTTCTTGGAGTAATTCTGCTTTAATCAAAAATAAGACACAAACAGCAATGATAAACATATTGAACATGCACATTTTAATTATGACTTGACGTTTCGTGTGTACTCAACAGACATTTTCAAAAGTAACCGTTGAAATTGAATCAAATTCTGCTTTAATTGTGGAAGACAAAACAAACTGGCCATTGGGACTCACTCAAAGGTGACCATGACCGAGTGAATCAATAGCTCATAAATAAGAACTAACAAAAATGCGTGTACAATTCAGTTTATCATATATACAGTGTACAGATAACAATCAACCTCGTGTCCCTTAGTTGGCGCCCAACCCCCAACTAAGGGAAAAGGCCCCGGGAACGAGGTTGCATAAAAACGTGCGCAAAGTACGAACTTTCCACGGCCTGCTATTAAACTGGAATGGCACGCAAAATGTCCTATTATGGTGCCCAGATCTAGAATAACCTTTTATAAGTGGAACTGAAGTCCAGCTGCTGATTTCAAATCATGGTTATCATAGTTTGGATTCACGAGGCCGACACCGCATTGATATATATACATTTTTTTTTTTCGCATAACATACCCGTTTCACAGCTGTTCCCAGTAAATCCCGCGGGACACAGGCACTGGAAAATTGTCTCCGTGAGGGAAAGACAAGTAGCATTATCAGAGCACGGACTTGACGAACAGCGATTCTAACCAAGAAATACATATCAAAAGTGTTTGTTACGTTATACTAGTAGAGAAATCACGAACAGTCGCCAAAACTTGGAATGAAGTGGGCAAAACTTTGGAGATTCAAATAACAGGCGTAATTCTTGATAGAGATAAATGATTATCTTAGTGTGTCCGATAAAAAGAAATTACAGGATGTGGCATTTAACTCCTAAATATTTTTTTCTCCTGCACCATACACTCTTTATATTCATACGATGAAACCGTTGTCAGATACTTGGGAAGAACAGCACCTGGCTGGTGTGAAGTGGCGTTTTTTCTCGGTCAACGACGAAAAAAATATTGTTCGCCAAATACATCCGGTAAAGACTCCGAAAACTTGTCATATATATTTGCCAACTTGATTCTGGCCAAAGAAGACAAACTAGGTCCTTGAATTGGTGGAACCCTTTGAAATTTCTTTTTTTAAGTCAGCTACACGATATAATGATTCTGAATAAATTTCAGTTGAGGAGACTCCATGTTCAAAACTTACTAAGTTAGATTTTCAATGAACGTTAGTCTCCATTCTCCCACCCTCCAACATTGTTTAAAACGAGGCTATCAACGTGCGAAACCTTTGAGAGGAATTACAATTTCTCCTAAGGTAAACAAGGAGCCTTTTCACAAAGGCTTCGCTCAATTCTAAGGGAAAAGGATTTTTTAGAACTCGGAAATGGCTCATTATATTTTGTACCTCAGTTGGTCTGTACGTGTACCCTGCCATGGGAACTAAATTACCAGGGTCTCGGATGTGATCCGATTTGCTGAGCTCACACTGATGTCTATCGGCCTGTTTGGGTCCTATGTTATAAGAGAGACACATGAGGTCGTCGTAACAAGCAACCTCACATTGACCATCTGTCTCCACTGGTATCGTTTTAACCACGTGACCACTTAGGGCTTTATCAGCAATGGCTTCTAAGAAATGCACTTGTCTGCAGACATCTGTAAAGAAAATAAGAAGTATAATGAGATTTTTTAAAGATTTTTTTAAAGATATGGTTTGCAGGGATTTCAATAACTTTTTGCATAAGCAAAGAAGGGCTGCAAGGCGAAACTTTAGACTTGTCGTAGACCTTACGTAGCCAACAGTTACACAGAAGGATCTGGGTACGATATAAGCGAAATCCAAACACAAAAGCCGGCGCGCACGCCAAACAGACGGTAGTAAGGGGTCTCTGGGTCTGAAATTATCAACTTATCATGTAAAAGTTAAAGGGTACATTAATATGAGCAAGGAAAGGTTGTCTTCTACGACTGTATATTAACTAAACTCAGGTTACGGGGCTAAGCTCAACATTTCCCACCATCTTGTAAAACGGAAAGATAGATCTTTCCGTTTTGCAAGATTCTCAGCCCTTCCGAGGTCATGAGAAAGAACAAAGAGAGATTTTTTACTTCGAAATATAAACCCGTTCTTAATGATTTGAAATTACGCTGGGCTTCGAATCACAAGTGTAATTACAATTAGATCTGAGACGTAATAAGTCAATAAACACACTTTGCTATGCCTGAAGAGCCACAACAGCGGTGAAACACGTAGCGCAAAAGCAAAGAAAAAGAAGACTTTCGTTTTTCATTGGTTTTAGTATCTATATATATTATATTATATATATTATTTTATTTTTTTGCCTTGACTTATATTATAGCAAACATTAAGTGTGAGCAACAATGAACGCAATCGCTCAGGCTGCATTACCTGTATTTGCTGCCTGAGTCAGGCAGCAAATACAGGTAATGCAGCCTGAGCGATTGCGTTCATTGTTGCTCACACTTAATGTTTGCTATTATATTTTAGCATGGAAAGTCATTACGAATACGGAGACATCGATATACACAGGCTCATGATTCGAGCTGTCCACCTATTCCGGTCTTACATTCGTAAACATAACTAGTAATTCAACACCATGATGTATCATAATAAATTAATAACGTAAAGTAAATAAACGGCCCTCGATATATGAAGTGTCTTGATCTTCAAACATTGTACCAAGTCCTTACTGTTGTGAGATAAATCGAATGAAAAAACCGAAAATCACCCTTCCATCATCTGAAGTATTTATAGGTAATAAAATGTTATCGAAAGTCTTCCAAAAATGTTTTTACGCTTGTTGACGAAGTTCTAGTTCTAAAATTAAAGCAGGAGATTTGAAACACCTGGTGTGTAACTAATCCCTCATCGTTAGAACAACTTTCCGTCTTTCCTTTCACACTCAAAACTGCTCATTGCTACTCTCGGCGACCGATACATAAGCAGTACTACGAACGGGAAAGTGATGCTTCAGGAGAAAGAACTTTTCTAAGTCTCAACTTCAGTGACAAGGCAAAGCTTCGACAATTTTTTTTTTTGACAAGGCAAAGCTTCGACAGTTTTTTTTTTTTTACTTTTTTCATATATTACTCCTTCACTTGTGTTAATTTGAGATACTTACCACCACCTCCGACAGTTACGAAATGAACTGCAAACATGAAGAGATGAAATAAAGCAAAGAGGAGAAACATGTTGCTGGGAAGGCACTTTGTTGTCAAGTTTTTGTTTTAAATTTAAGGTAGTATTGGGAGACTCAACAGCTGAACGATCCAAAGCGAGGCAACCTTACATCTCGTTATGACGTTACTATGCCAATCATTGTCTACAATAAAAAAAAAAAAACGATTTTGTTATTTTGCTGTGGGCAAACTTAGAAGATTCTACGAAAGTTTTGGCCTATTTGTCGGAAATCTTCGAAAAGGGCTATCTGCAAACACGACTCAGATATATCCTCAGTTCACATGTCTGTTTAATTTGAATTGGAACTGCTTTCTCCTAGTTGAATATTATATTCAAATGCAATTATTGGGATCCTTTTATATTTGACATCTGCTGCGGAAGTTTTTATGGCTACTGCCATCTAAGGAGACAAGGCATAATGTTGTCCTGTTGAGTGAGTGAGTATAACAATAAAATACGAACGACTTCTATTCCCACAACGAAGTCTGCCAAGTTTTAACCGATATTCCTCGCTCTTGGCTTTTGTTTGTTTTCGTGACGGAAATATCACGTGATCACACTGATTCCCCGATGCTAGTTATTGCTTGTTTCGGAGCACTACAGAGGACGATAACCATCTCACAATAATTTCAGGATTATGCGTGAAAAACAAAGCGTTACCTTGCAGAAATGTCTTAAAAAGTGTGATAGGTGCATAATTAAAACTTACTGGTAAAATACTTTCTTTGAAGGGAGAGCATTCTGCCGTTTGAATCAGCAAATTATGCCCAGAAGATCTGAAGATGTAATTCTTTCAGTTCTTACTGTGACACAACAATAGATGATACGCTTTTCAAAATAATTTCCCAGTAGTGTCTCTGGTACGTAATTGAAAACAAGACTTTTCCTTGAAGAAAAATTTTGATTATTCAAAGAGTGTGCATTTTAACATTTCAAACAGCGACTAATGGCCAAAGGAGCCGCTAAAGTTGCGGAGCGAGAAAGGTCCGAATTACGTTTAACAGGAGAAACCTATTTGATGGAATGATAGAACGGTGGAATGATGGAACGGTGGAATGATGGAACGGTGGAATGATGGAACGGTGGAATGATGGAACGGTGGAATGATGGAACGGTGGAATGATGGAACGGTGGAATGATAAACGGTAGAATGATGGAACGGTGGAACGGTGGAATGGTGGAATAGCGGAATATCTTACAATGCGGGATGTCCTGTTGAAACGAAAGTCTCACAGAAGTGGAAAATTTTGTGAAGAAATGAGAAATTATCGAGTTTGTTATCGAGTATATTAAAAATTGTTTATTTCATCTTTAAATGAGAAATTAACTTGTAATTAACAGGCGAAATTGAAAGAAGCATAGTTTAGTCATTATTGAAGTCTGGAGCGCAGACCGACAGAGGACCAGTGAGGCTCTTGAGCTAGTGCCTATAAATTATCATCACTATTACTATTGTTATCATAATTATTATTGTTAATACGGTTATTTGTTACCATTCTTAAAGGGTGACAAATAATTGAAACTCAACCAATGATTAAGATTTTTGGTTGAGTTTCAATTAATCACTATATTCTTGAATCCTTTTCCACTTTCTGACCTCAGTTATGAGGACAGCACTTGTCAAACGTGAACCTTACTAGGTCTCACTCAGCCGACAAGTTAAAACATGAACCTGACAGCAAAATCTATACTGGTCTGACCAGGTTCTGATCTTTATGACCACATGACCACATCTTTACAAAAATAAATGCCGCTAATAAGATCCTGCGGCTGATTATACGGACATGTGGAGATCAGACACAGTCTGCTGTGATTCGCAAGCTTTACATACACCTTGTGCGGCCTCACCTTGAATACGCCAGTGAAATCTGGTCCCCTCACCAAGCCTTTTTGCAGGACATGATTGAAAGCGTTCAGAGACTCGCCACGCGACTCATGATCAAAGGAAAATCTTACATCGAGCGGTTGAAATCTCTCCATCTTCTAACCCTTAAGTCTAGAAGGACTCTACTTGACTTGATCTTCTTTTACAAATGTTTAAAGGGACTCTTAAATATTAAATTATCTAGTTTTATTATTTCCAGAAAAAATGCAGCATATGAACTAAGAAATGCTGAGTTGTCATTTAAAACTCAATATGCGAGAACAAGCATGCTAAAATATTCCTATTTCCATAGAACAGTTAAAGCCTGGAATTGTTTACCTATGCATGTCAGAAAGTCTGAGTCTCTTTCTGATTTTAAGAGTCTTTGTAAGGCTTATTTATACCAGTTAGACACTGAATTAACCTAATTTATTATTATTATTATTATTATTATATTAGTATAAATATATATAGGTATGTGTAGTGTTTTTCTTTTTTGGGTGGCCTTTTGTAAGGGAACCTGTTCCTGTCTCTTGGCCTTCCCATCAGCTTTGTATATATGTTAAGTTTGTTGAGAAAATGATTAAAGTTAAAGTTATGGAAACTCAGCAGCTTTTCCTGTTTTTCACTTAAAAATCCATTAGATCAAGTGACACCTTTCTAAATCTCCAGGGTCCCCCGCCTCTGCTTCTTTCAAAGGGAGATAGTTCTGGGCTGTGGTTTAGGGTCGAAAGCTTTTTAGTAAACACTGAAAAATATATCCATTTTTTTTAATTTGACCTTAAATATTTCTTCTGACCTTCGGGATTTACTTTTTCCATTTCTATAGAAATGACGACAAAATTTCATAGATTATTAATTGAAAGAGAGCAATTAAACGGCGAAGTTCACATCAGTGAGAAATTGCTCCCTCGTGTCGTACTATGAGCCGCACAAGCTTTAAAATCCAAATGACATTTTTGTTGTTTTCAGGATTTTTTATGTTAGCAGTCTTTTAAGACGTGCAGTTAAATACATTTTATTACGCTCACAAATCAAAGAAAAGAAGCAAAAGTGAGATTTAGTGGCAAAAGAGAAGATGAAAGTTAATCAAACCTGAAATAAAAAGATTTATCGCAATATTTTTTAATAAATTTACTTCCCAACGAAGAATTAATAATTGCTAAAAGTAAAAAAACAGTGTGTTTAGGAAGAAATCCTTGAGGGAAAAGCCTAGAGTCTAACACATTCTAAGCCTTGATTCCACCAGACAGAGGATCAAACGCCACCGTCACCGCAATTTCAAAATCGAAGTCTTTTTATAAATGAAAGAAGATGCGTTTGCATAAAAACTAAATGTCCGACGTCGTGAAACACATCTTTCTCTACATTCTGGCTTCACGCAATTAGATCACGCCAGCAGCTTTTTTCTTGAAATTTCAATTAACTTTTCGGGGGCGTAGCAATATTATCGATAGTTTAATCCTATTTTTAAAATTTTCTAACTCTAAGGAAAAGAAGTGCAGGGTTTGGCTCAGCAACCAGATCATTTTATTTTGAATGCTGATTTTCCTATTGACTTTGATCAGTTATACTAGTACTTAGACGTTGCGTGGCCTAGCGAAGACTACGCAAAGCCATTCAAGAGCCTCGTGTAGACATAATATAAAAATAGACAGTTCAGACTGCACATGGCTACTGCTGCCGCATCCCACATAAAATATAAAAATATAAAAATATAAAAATATAAAAATATAAAAATATAAAAATATAAAAATAGACAGTTCAGACTGCACATGGCTACTGCTGCCGCATCCCACATAAAATATAAAAATATAAAAATATAAAAATATAAAAATATAAAAATATAAAAATATAAAAATATAAAAATAGACAGTTCAGACTGCACATGGCTACTGCTGCCGCATCCCACATAAAATATAAAAATATAAAAATATAAAAATATAAAAATATAAAAATATAAAAATAGACAGTTCAGACTGCATATGGCTACTGCTGCCGCATCCCACATATTTGTGAGTACTCCATGTTGAGAGAGACTTGTGCTTGAACAAAGAAGGGAATGGGGTAAATTGTAATTTCAGCTCTGCCGACCAGCGAAGAGCAAATTAAATTGCCGCATGTGATCAAGTGTACTTCCTACACCGTTGAGCTTGAAAGTTCTCGAATTTAATTTTTTTTTTTGCGTGTATTTTTTTAATTATCCCCAATCGTAGGCGGTCCTTCTTCTTACGTGGCCAATCTGCTGACTCAACGGTGTCTTTCCTATATTCTTTTGCAGATGTTTGCTGTCATATTCGATCGCCTTTGAGTATTTGAAGAGAGAGAGAGAGAGAGAGAGAGAGAGAGAGAGAGACGGAGAGATATGGCTCAGAATAAATCAATTCTCTTTACCTAGCTACGTCAACAACTCTTGATTTATTTGTGCCCTGTGTGTACACTTTTTGTTAACTTAATAACAATGAGAGTTGGTACATTACTTGCAGTCCTAAATAACCATAAGGCTTAGAAAAAAAAAAAAAAAAACAGGGCAGCCATACTAAAACGAAACCTCCACAGGGGGAACACGTTACTGTTAATCTCTTGCATTATGAACATTCGCTTGAAAAATTTCTGTTTTGTAGTTTACTACTAAATATTAAGTGCAAAAAAACAGAAGAATCGCTCACTGTCGATCAAAATATTTGTGCCCATGTGAATAGGACCTTTCTCCATTCAAGATCCAGAAGATCTGATGATGCAATTGTTTCAGTCCTTGCTCTGACATTACATTATTTATTATAGATGATACGCATCTCAAAATAATTTCTCAATAGTGTCTCCGGCACGTCATTGAAAACGAGACTTTTCCTTGAAGAAAACTTTTAATTATTCGAAGAGAGAGCATTTCTACCATTTCGAACAACGACCTATGGTCAAAAGAGCCACTAAAGTTGCAAAGCGAGAAAGGTCCGAAATACATTTCACAGGATAAACCTATTTGATGGAATGGTGGAACGGTGAAATGGCGGGATAGCGGAATATCCTACAACCCGGAATGCCCTGTTGAAAAGCAGAAATCTCACAGAAATAGAAAATGTTGCAATGAATAGAGAAAATGATTTATAATTAATAGGAAAAATTGAAAGAAGCATAGTTTAATCACCGACAGAGGGCCAGTGAGGCTCTTGAGCTAGTGCCTATAAATTATCATCATTATTACTATTATTATTATCATTATTATTATTGTTAATAATGGTTATTTGTTACGGTAACATATAATTGAAACTCAATCTATGATTAAGCACGATTATTGGTTGACTGTCAGTTAGTCACTATATTCTAGAATCATCTTCCTCTTGTGGCACAGGGTACTCGCAAATATGTGGGATGCGGCAACAGTAGCCCTATGCAGTCTGAACTGCCTATTTCTATGTTATGTTTGCATGAGGCTCTTGAATGATTTTGCGTGGTCCTCGCTATAGGTCGCACAAAGTCTAAGTACTAGTATAACTAATCAAAGTCGCTAAGGAAATCAGGATGCGAAATAATATGATCGGGTTTCTGAGCTAAATAATTTGGATATATCAACAAAGTTGAAATGGTAAATTGGCCACCGTAACGATTACAAAAGCTGACGTTTCGAGCGTTAGCCCTTCGTCGGAGCGAATAGAGGAACTGTGGGTTGTGTGTGCTTTTAAAGGCAGAAAATGGAGCTACGTTAATGGTGGGAACATGGCAAAGAGAGAAACACGAATAAATTAGTGGAATGAAAAGCGTTCGTTGGAATGAAAAGCTCCATTTTCTGCCTTTAAAAGCAAGCACACACAACCCACAATTCCTCTATTCGCTCCGACGAAGGGCTAACGCTCGAAACGTCAGCTTTTGTAATCGTTACGGTGGCCAATTTACCATCTCAACTTTGTTGATATATCCACAATATTTCGTTACCCCCACCGACGCAGCTCCAGACAGTTTCTTTAGAAACTATCAGCATTTATCAGTAATATTGCTGCGAGCCCGAAAAGTTAACGGAACTTTCAAGAAACGGGCTCCTGGCGTGATTTAATTGCGTGAATAAGCCAGAGTGTAGAGAAAAGTGGTTTTCGTCTAGTTACAAAGTACAAGCGTGGGACGATGAAACCCTTCTGAGTCCCAATAAGGAATCCAACCTCAGACTTTCGGATTCCGCGCTCCGATGCTCTACCACTGAGCCACAAAGCCTCGATCCATGATGAGCAAGGTTCATTACGAAGTTCATATACTATTCGTATAGGTAATCACATGATTTCGAGTGCAATTTGGAATAAATAAGCACGCGAGTAAATTTTTTCAAAGACAAACAAAATTGCATGAGCCCGTAGGGCGAGTGCAATTTGTGGTCTTTGAAAAAATTTACTCGCGTGCTTATTTATTCCAAATTGCACTCGAAATCATGTGATTATCTATTAATAATATACATGAAAAATACGAGGTAGCTTCTCATAACTACGCAGAAGAAAAGCGCGCGCATCACGTGCAAAAATAATTTATTCAAACCCTGCAAGTGACATTGAACTTGACATTGACATTGACTAACCATTCTGACCAATCAGAATGTCTGGTTTGTTTCTTTCTGTGCACTGAATTAACCCTCTTCTGCACTGAATTAACTCTCTTCTGCACTGAATTAATTGAAAACTGCATTCATCTTAACCAATCAGAACTGAGAAATGTTTTCATGTATATTATTAATGCAGAAATTTCATCATGTAGCTGATATCTCAAAATAAACCCGTTAGCTCCCAGATCAGTTTGTTACGTCACAAAGAGCTTTTTCCTGTCTTGTCGATTACACAATGTTCGGAGTCTACCTTCCTTTTCTCTTCCTGAAGATCTTGCTCACATTTTATCTTCTTATAGTTAAAGGAAACGGTAAGTGCGGAGCGTTTTTTAATTCATATTAAGAAGTTTTAAAGTTTTTCTAATAACACGACGTCGGACATTTAGTTTTTATGCAAACGCATCTTCTTTCATTTATAAAGACTTCGATTTTGAAATTGCGGTGACGGTGGCGTTTGGTCCTCTGTCTTGTGGTTGAATCAAGGCTTAGAATGTGCTAGACTCTAAGCTTTTCCCTCAAGGATTTCTTCCTGAACACGTTATTTTTTTCCTTTTCATAGCAATTATTACTTCTTCGTTGGGAAATAAATTTACTAAGAAATATTACGATAAATCTTTTTATTTCCTTTCATTTTTCTTTATGCCATTAAATCTCACTTTTTCTTTTTTTCTTTGATTTGCTATGATTTGTGAGCGTAATAAAAGTATTTAACTAAACTTCTTAAAAGACTGCTAACCTTAGTGTTAGTTAAAGAAAAACCTGAAAACAACAGAAATGTCATTTGCATTTTAAAGTTTGTGCGGCTCACAGCACGACATGCGGGAGCAATTTCTCACTAATGTGAACTTCGCCGTTTAATTGTTCTCTTTCAATTAATAATTTATGAAATTTTGTCGTCAGTTCTATAGAAATGGAAAAAGTAACTACAAAAGTCAGGATCGGAATAACTATTTAAGGTCAAATAAAAAAAATTGACACATTCTTCATTGTTCACTAAAAAGCTTTCGACCCTAAACCATAGCCCGGAACTATTTCAATTTAAAAAGCAGAGGCGGAACCATGGAAATTTAGAAAGGTGTCACTTGATCGAGTGGATTTTCAAGTGAAAAACAGGAAAAGCTGCCGACTTTCCTTAAAAAAAAAAAAAAAAACAGAAACTGGTCAGACCAGTATAGATTTGCTGTCGGGTTCATGTTGTAACTTGTTGGCTAGTGAGACCTTTTAGGGCTCACGTTTGACAAGTGCTGTCCTCGCTACTACGGTCAGCGGTGTTGAGAGAGACTTGTGCTCAAACAAAGAAGGAAAAAGGGTAAATTGTAATTTCAGCTCTGTCGACCGGCGAAGAGCAAATTAAATCGACACAAGTATTAAGTATATTTCCTGCACCATTGAGCATGAAATTTCTCAGATTAAAATTTGTTTTTTTGCGTGTACTTTTTAAATAATCCTCGATCGTAGGCGGTCTTTCTTCTTACGTACGTGGCCAATCTACTGACTCAACGGTGTCTTTCCCATTCGTTTGCAGATGTTTGCAGACTAGTTCGATACCAACTCCCCCTCCTAAACAAATCACTCATTGATCACGTGATTACTGGCGTGCTTGTAAAGGACGATGACGAGTGCCAGCTCCGATGTTACATGGAGCCTAGGTGCCTCTCTTATAATCTGGGACCTCATATGCCTTATGGACACGAATGTGAAATCAGCAATTCAGATCATGTGCAACACGCTCAAGATTTAGTTTCTAGACCAGGTTACACCTACATTGGGACTGAGGTACAGAATAGTTCCTGTAAACTCTCTTGTTTTCAAGCTTTAAATTTTAACTTCTTTAACATATTTCACGTCACCAGGTGTTTCACCTTTTTGTCACCCTTTCTTCTGTGACCGCGAGAGAACCGCTTTCAATTTAGGACGTTCTTTTCTCTTTCATCCATCAGCTAGGGAATGAGCTTACTATAGTACTAACTAGACTGATCACTTCTGTATTATTTTGGATTGTAGTCATCGATTTTAATCCCTACACTATGATCAGTTAATCAATACCTTACGCTAGAATCATAAAGCTGTCATATTCGATCGCCTTTGAAAATTTGGTGAGAGAGGGAGAGAGGGGGGGGGGTGAGAGTGGGAGAGAGAAACAGAGTGAGAGAGGGGGGAGAGAGAGAGAGAGAAACAGAGGGAGAGAGAGAGAGAGAGGGGGAGAGTGGGAGAGAGAAAGAGAGATATGGCATAGAATAAATCAATTGTTTCTACGTAGCTACGTCCACAACTCTTGATTTATTTGTGCCCTGTGTGTACACTGTTTGCTAACTTAATAACTACGAGAGCTGGTGGATTATTTGCAGTCCTAAATAACCATAGGGCTTAGAAAAAAACAGAACAGCCACACTAAAAGGAAACCTCCAGAGGGGGAACAGGTTACCGTTTAAGTCTTACATTATGAAGATTCGTTTGAAAAATTTCTGTTTTGTAGTTTGCTACGAAATATTAAGTGCCAAAAACAGAAGAATCGCTCACTGTCTTAAAAAAAAGTGAAAAATATTTGTGCCCATATGAATAGGACCTTTCTCCATTCAGGATCCAACATGTTTTGAGCTTCAAAGCCAACTAGTTCTGAAAACGTTCAATACGCCTTGCGGACCTACGAGAACTTCTCTAGAGACTGCGAGTTGCAGTGCTGCGCATTAAAGCGAGGTGGCGCTCATCATGAAATTTTCACCCTGCCCAAGTTACAAAATTTGATGCATGCAGTTTGAATGAATATTGGAAAAAAGTTATTATATTCCTTTCAGAATGGATGCTCGTCTAGTCCGTGTCTGAACAACGCCACTTGCCTTTCGCTGTCACCAACAACTTTCCAGTGCCAATGTTCCTCAGGATTTACCGGGATAAACTGCGAAACGGGTCGGTAGGCTGAGCTTAGTTTAGGGACATCTTGCGAATAATAGTGAATGTAAATGATATTGATTTCGCCACGTACTTTGAGACTATATCCTCAGAGATTTTAGGCACCCCCACAAAATCGTTGTTCTTAGCATCAGTTTGAAAGTCCAGCGTGTATATCATCAAACGTATTGCCAACACATTTTCTCTCCTTTAAAGGGAAGAGTTGCCGAGATATTAAGACTGCATCACCTCATGCTCCGAATGGTATGTACCGCGTACATCCTGAGGGTGGGCGCCGCTCAATCTGGGTCTATTGCGATATGACGTCATTTGGCGGCGGATGGACGATGTGTTACTCAACCAATAACAAGGTTCATCTCAGAAAGGAAGTGACATACAACGAGAGTCTGCCATATGGTACAAACGGCTACAGAACTGACTGTAATCATATTCAGGTAAGATGAACTCTTTGAGAAAGTTAGTGATCAAAGAAAATTGAAGGAAAAATTCAAACTTGATATCTTAAATTAACCTAGACTGATTAATAAAGCTTTTATTCTTCATGCAATTAGCTCAGTCAGGGATCAGACCGGTCCTTATTTATCCCCTGGGGGTCGGGGATCGGAGGAATTTAGTTGAGTCACTATAAAATTTGTTTGATCCCCCCCCCCCCAGGGTCTGTCATGAGTATTCAATTGATTCCCCCTTTTGTGGTATTCAAATTCATAAAGTCCAGCTTTATACTCTATTAGCAACGACCGATCTCTTCCCTGTTCACCATGAAATCACCTTGTTTCCCTCCAAAATCCTCTGATCCGTCTCAGAAAATAAAGAACGACAGGTTCCTTAGCTTAACGAGCTTTTTGCTTCACAAAGAATATAAATATACCGGAATTGGGTTATTTGCTTTTTGTTCGCTAAATAAAGATCTCTGCTTAGAGAACATATAAATCAGCCTCGTAAGTTCGCATCAAGAGAAAAAAATGTTCTTTCTCGTTGTTAAGGCGGTACGCACTGCGTCAATAACATGACTGATTGACCCTAGAAATAACACATAAATAATTCTCAGCTACTCGTCTATCGTGGGTTTTCCAGTATGAATTGCATTTTATTCTACAATTTATTTAGAAGACGCATCAAAAATTTTCTTAAATATTATATTGCAGTTTCGCGAAATTCTTTTTGTGGACGAACTAGAGGGTGACCACGCCTTCTTTACACATCAGTCTGGCTCTAGTCTTGTAATGGCGGGAAATTACCAAAAACAATTTCCAGGGTTCTGGAAAGCAGGAGGTGTAGCAGACACAAGATATCACTATCAGCTTCTCATCTGCAATACAAAGTTTTATTCTGGATTCCTCTTGACAGGAAACTTTTACGTTTGCAGAATACGCTGTACGTATTGGTGCAGCGATAAGATCTCTCCATTCTTCCGGACAGCGGCAAATTCAAGTGTATTTACCGGCGTGGCCTTCAATATCAATGGCCACCGGTCTCTAAAGAGCCGCCTGATCAGCGTTGGGCTGAGATGAATGAAATTCCCAAGCATGAACTTTGATTGCTTCCAATAGGAATCGAGCCTACGACTCTCTGCGAATAGTCCATTTTACAGTTGTGTGCTTGGTTGCCAAGCCTTTGAATGGGAGTGAGGCTAGAGATGACCTTGTTATGATACAAATCTTGCTGCCTTTCAAATGTAAATCACTTTGTTATCATGCTAACTAGGTACAGGTCTCTATCACAACAAGGTCATCTTTAGCCTCACTCTGAATCAAAGGCTTGGCAACTAAGTACTCAACTGTAAAATGGCCTATTAGCACTTCGGTTGTTCTACTTCTGAGGAATTAGAAGCTCGTGGTTGGCGGCAGGCTAGGCCATTTAACTGGATACATAAAGACAAAATTCCTGTATACTACTAGGATATGATTGTCGATATGTGATGTTTTTACGCAAAGTTAATTAGATGGTAATTATAAATTTAAAGCCCAGATTATTTCAGTTGGCCAAATCAGTCTTCTGAGATAAGCACGTTTGTACAGTGAATAGGTTACACTTCATTAGCCCTACACAGATAGTACATGTTCGAGGAGTATGCGTGTCAGATATTTTGTTTGCGAGACATAACAAGCCCGCAGATTTTGTTCTGAGTTTTCAAAACAACTTTGAATCGATTTCAACATAAACAGGAAAAAAATCTTAAAGAAAGAGGCCTCCATTCGGCACGGAAATGTCTTCGTGCGTTTATTCTTCTTTGCTCTGAGAAGGAAAGTTGTAATATAGTAGGATCGATAAATGGCGCTTACTAGTTGTATTGACAATCAAAATGAAATGTGTATGTACGTAAACGAGCCTAAAAATGTAAGTCGACCTTGTACTGCATGGCTATAATACTGATTTATTATCCGACTGAGCTAAATAACGCGCCAATCGAGTATAAATGTCACATTGTAAAAAAAAAAAAGAAAAAAAAAATTTCGTTACCCGGTCGGTTACGCGTGCTGCGCTTCGCTATCTAATTCGATCACTTTTCCCGCCTTGTAGGAAATGCATGCATGTGAAATAACGCAGCTTGATAATTAATAACTTATTCTTTAGAAGTTTCGGTGTGTTTTACTGCCAAGTATCTTTACTCGTTGTCATTCTGACTTGCCTTACGGGATCGTTCAAATACGGCACAACTCGTAAAAAGTAGTCAGTTATATTACACACCAAATGTCATAAGATACATATGTCAGAGTAGATCTGCGTGTGCTGAATAAAGTTTTTATGGTTGCTTATGCATGTGCGTTCAGACAGTACCGGGAGGCCATGATGGGCTATCGTGTGGGCTACTCTCTAAAGTACTCACCTCCGAAAAAAAAGATAATAGGGACCTTAAGAAACCACGACAGCGACGGCAACGAGGACGAGGAAAAACAAGAGATCTCATTGGCAGAACAATCGCTCAGCACGTGCGTTTTGAAACTTTGAAACAACAACGTGAAATCGCCAAAATTTGCGTCGCCTGCGAACCGAAACCGCGACGGCAAATTATTTTAATTTCCATTTGGAACTCAACGGCTGTTTTTTACGTCATGCGGAAGTTGAGCTGTGGCGCTGTATGAGACAGTAAGCTCCCGCGCAGCCATTTTTAAAATTCTAACTAAGAGAAGAAATTCGTTTTTTAATCGAAGTCTTCCTTGGCGTCGCCGTCGTGGTTTCTTAACGTCCCTATTATTTTACCGCAACGCAGGTCAGTATCTGAGCATTCGCAAACTTACTCAAAAATTTTGAACAAACACAAAAGAATTTTTATCCTGTTGACTGAAAATCGGTCTAGTATACGCAGCCGTTTCTTTTACCGTACGTATTTCTCGTACAAAACAAGTCATTCTTTCCGAAAATAGCCCATCTGCTCCTATATTACCCGCACAAGGCCGGTGTTAAAGTATTGCGCGCCCTTATATCACCATGTTTTTCCTGAAGTCATACTAAGAACGTGCTCAGAAACGCACGACTAGCATTGTATAACATTAAGGCCACAAAGAACAGTGTCATTAGCTCATGTACTCAGTGTCATCTAATACTGCGCATAAACTCCATCATCTGCTTCCACCCAAGAACAAATAGATACAATTTAAGAAAGTATAGACCCTTCCACGGTTTTTACGGCCATATTGTTTGGGGGTCAAACAAAACCTCGTTGCGTAGCAAGAAGCAATATATTCTTTTGTAATTATTCGACGCGCGTGGGTAACTTCGCTCAATATCGTAATTTTATAAAAAGAAAATCGCTTATTTTCGTCTCCAAATCTAGTGGGAACATAGAT
The DNA here is from genome assembly GCF_964205215.1 of Stylophora pistillata. Classification (NCBI taxonomy): domain Eukaryota; kingdom Metazoa; phylum Cnidaria; class Anthozoa; order Scleractinia; family Pocilloporidae; genus Stylophora; species Stylophora pistillata. The sequence goes on from NC_142527.1 coordinate 5,265,950, forward strand.
AAGGCGTTACTGAAAGTAAGTGCCGAATTTTTGGCGAAGTACCTTTTTATCACTGCGTTTTATGGGCAGATTGATATGTTGTTTGAAGGTGACCTCGTGGCCGCCAATGTGCGAGAATGGCATTTTAAAAAGCACTTCTTTCGGTTGAGAAATTAGAATATGTTTTTTAGCCATCGATATTGTGTAGTTTTAAATTTTAGGATTTATGGTGGGAGTAAGTACTCAAATAAGGTTCTGAAAGCATCTGTATTTTGCATGCCAGTATAGAGTCGAACATCAGCATCTCTGGTTATTTGTGCAGAGGCTGTCAGCTTTAACCCTGGGGAATCGTCTGCACTATCCATCAATTCGTCACTTGCAGTGATGATATCACTATTATCAACCGATGTTGATAATCGCTGCCTTTTGGGTGACTTAGTATTTGAATGCTCAAAAGGAGTCAAAAAAAGAGTAGGTATTGGATTGCTTACTGAAGGCTTCCCGTCTAGAAAATGATTGGAGCAGAGGACAACACTCTCCCTTGACTTTCCTATTGAGAAATATTTTCTTCCCTTCTGAACCTGTCGAGACCATGGTTCAATTAATGATTGCTTGGGCTTGTGGAACGATAACTTCTGTGAATGTGAGTGGATGACCCATTTTTTCGGATCTCCTCTATCGTTGTTACAGCCGCCAACAGAACACCTATCTCCAAAATCCATTAAACCAAGGGTTTCTCTTTGCCGAGTTATTGGTTTTTCAAGAGTATGTTAGCCTGTCTAGACGAAAAGGTTTAAAGAGCACGTAAACACATTTATTTCAATTTTTCCTCTGCACAGTTAAGTTACTTAAATACAAAAAGTCATTCGGAAAAGCTGTACTCTGACCTTCTGGCATAATGTCGGCCGCGAGGTCACGCCCAAAGAAAAACGATCTCAATGTTCCCATAAAACGCAGAGAAGGAAAGGTTTTTCGCCGAGAGGAGAAAAAGTCACTCGCCTTTATTGATGTCTTCTCTTTTTCAGCGATGAATATTAATTTTTGTTCCTGAACAAAGCGAAAATTTAAACGAGAGTAGCGATACGCGTCTTCTTATCATATGGGATTCTATGGCTCGTTGCTACGCAACGAGGTTTTGTTTGACCCCCAACCATATGGCCGATAAAACCGTGGAAGGGTCTATTAGCGCAATTTTATGTTGCCAAAAATGTGCACCAATACTTTCACGAACACCTTTATTACATCCACGTCCAATCGGGTAGAACTTTATATCTTTTGTTTTTCTTTTTTTTTTTTTAATTCATTTTAAGTCAAATGAATTTATCATTTCATAAATTTGCGAATAACTTAAACGTTTCGTAAAGTTCATGCAATTCTACCCCAGGAGACTATTTTGACAAAGTATCCACTCACACTCTTGGTAAGTCATGCCGTCACGCACTATACTAACTTTAGAACATTACGTATGCATATTTATGACCTTTCACTGCATATGCCGATGACGAAAAGTTGTCTTCGAACGTGACTAAACACTTTGGGAATATTGTCTGACTCAGTCAAGGTAAACCTTGAAAAAAGGTAAGTTGCAGTTTGCTGAATTAAGATTAAAATCAATTTAACTCACCTGGCGTCCCTCAAATAGAGTGCATTGAAAGGCAATGGACAGTGACCATTCAGTGCCTAATTATGTTACTAGTGCTTTCCTTAAGTTTCTTCGTTTGTACATAATTATTATATTATTCGACGTGTTCTGGAGCGATATCGCTTATTCGCTTATTTCGGAGTTTGTTTCGTCCGTAGGAAAACTCAGGGCGAAGAAGTTTCCAATCAGAGCGCTTCACAAGGAAATAAAAAGCGCTATCAGCTGTAAACGAATACATCACGATCGACTGATGCGTTGAATCCATTCGCAAGGATCGTAAAAGAAAGAAATATTCCTCCACGAAGCATTTAATTATTTCTTATATCAGCTTTTGCAATGAGTTACCCACCTCAACCACCGCCATACAATCCAACAAATCCTCAGCCGAACGCTGGAGTTGGTTTCGAGCAATATCAACAAGGAACTCCGTATCCTCCGCCGCCATATTCATCACCATATCCTCAACAGCAGTACGGCGGGCCTCCTACACAGCAAGGCTATCCTCCGCAGCAGGGCTTTCAGCAGCCGTATGGTCAACCGCAGTACGTCTACACAAACCAGCCTAAAACTGTTTACGTTTATGATCAAAGTGGGAGACGAAGACAAGACAACAGTGATGCGGCTGACTGTTTTCTGTTAGGGCTTTGTGCTGCATGTCTGTGCTGTTGTGTTCTCGACTAAAATCAGTGACATCTAAACCTGTCTGCATATGTTATATGTTAGATTTTCTCACTATTAGCTTTTATTTGTTTTGAGAAAGCCTCTCTGTAGTTTTATAACACAAGAATAGAACAGAAATTGTGATATTCAACTATGTATGTACGTTAGTATTTGTTGACATTGTGAATAATTATAACTCAAAACTGAAATTATTGCATAATTATAAGAGTTTATCCTAACGCCAATTTGACAGTTTCCGATGCAAATGTAGCGCGATCGAGTAGCAGGTCGTAGTTCCATATATGGTCGAATAGATAAATATTTCAAAATACAACGAGGAAAGTAAAATTGGTGGTGTAAATGTGTGACAAGGTTTCCTGAAAACTGAATTAGAGGTAAATTGGGGAACAGAACATTTCTAAAGTTTTTCAAGGATTTTTTTAAATTTTCATTACTATTGTTTCATAAGGTCGCACTAATAGCAAGTATGATAGATATTGTAAGAAATATACAACTTTTTTGAAAGTCATGTTTTGGCATCTTCAGATGACATATGCATGCTGAAACATGTCTATTAAAACAGTTGTATATTTCTTACAATAACTATTGTTTCAAAACCAAAAAAAATTATATCATATGCACTCTTGTCCAAAATTTATTTTAGGTAATAATTACATGACCATAAACATTGCTGTATTTCAAATATGTTGGGTGTTGAAAATTAAGAGTATGCGAAATTTACATAAGGCAAAATTTAGTGTGCAAATCAGAGCATTGAAGGACACCAGTATATGAACAAACAGTACCATGCTAGTGTGAAAAACAAAAATTTCTTTTTATCAAAGCCTGCATATTTAGCTTTTGTGGAGCAGACAGCTCCTGAAAGGTTTGGTTTGAGATGGAGAAGTGTTTACTCCTCTAAAAATCTGCTCATAGAGCATGAACTTATGAAATACACACTCTTCCAGAAGAATTGAGTGTAAGCCCAACCTCTGATATTTTTGTTAAACCACTCATTTTTGTTGGTTTTGTTTTAGGTACTTTCATTTTGAAAGGAAAAGTAACAGGTTATTAAAGCCTAATGATAATTTATCATCATGGTTGTATTTACAAGTGTGTACAGCATTTTCATCTCTCTGATGGTTATTGTCCCTTATACTGCACAGGGACCAAAGGGAGGGGAGGGTGGTGAAACTGTGCTGTGCCTGGACTACCTCACAAACTGTCAGGTCAACCACCTGAACTTTGGGGTTTGTTTGTTCACTTAGTACACGAAAGTATTTCATCGTGGGGAAGCTGCAGGCATCTAAGGGGTTCTTTCCTTTCAGTAAAAGAAGCCATACTTGAATTTACACAATCCAACACAAGCCTGGTATAAGCTCTAGCACCAGTACAAGGAAGAGAGTGAAAATCAAGGGTCATTGTATTTTATTATAAGAAAGAAAGCATTCACCCCTCTATCTCTGACTGGTATACTACCTGACAAATGATTCTCGATAGGTATTACTTCAAATGAACTTCGATCAAAACAGCTACTGCACCTTCTGCCAGCCAAATCAAGGAAATACAGTATACTAAAATATTAGTTTTTGCAAACAACTTGAAATTGCCACTCAGCAAATTTCTTCATCGCTACCTTTGGATCAAGTGAGAGGTTATCCCAAAAAGAAACTGTCTAAGATTCACCCATTTGTGCAACTTTGAAAGAGTTCCAAAAAAGTAACTAAAAAAACTGGCCTCAATATTAGGATCTTCTGATGTGATCTTTCCTATAGAAATGGAGATGCAGGACATTAAGACCATGTTTTGAGCATGCGAGTGGATCTAGGAGGTTTTGATGGGGGGTGGGGGTCCAAACTTTGATAAAAAAAATGTGGAATTATTGTTATCACACTATTGCCTTCAGCTAATTAAGCTGAGAAATATTTCAAGGAAAGAAAATTTTAAACACCTAGAGAATCTTGGTGTCACATCTGATGGTGTGGGAGGTTTGGACCTTGTAGGCCTTCCCCCTAAAAAATGCACCATGCAAAGTCAACATGAAAATGTTTAGGAGATATTGGCTGTGTTTAAGGCAGATGTAAGCTACTTCAGCTGGAACTGTAATTCTCAGTTTCACAGGTTTCTTTTTCTATCTTTTTATAGTCAGTGGTAGACATAATCTATGGGATATTATGGGATATTATGCCCAGCTCAAGGACGTGTAATTGCTCCTCACAGATTTTCCTGTGCTAGTGTTGGTCAACTTTGATAGTGATAAAAACAATAATGATAATTAATGATAATTAGAGTTAAAATCAAGCCTTCTGAATTTTTTGGCTAGCCACACTGCCTTCAAAATCAGTTCCAGGTCCCTATCAGAATTAACCAATGCCGTGTGGTGTAGCTCATCTGAGCTTTACCTGGCCTACTCAATTGTATTGTATTGTAATCTTTATTTAGACACGATCAATTCATCAGCCTATAAAAATACATATCACATACGCTAAGATATTTAAAATTAAAACTACATACTATAACACTAAAGCTGTTTTCCGTGAATGCCGTGCGTTAGACTTAAAAAATGTCATTGATCTTACGTTTAAATAACCCCAGAGACTCTGTGTTCCTTATATCGCTTGGTAAACTGTTCCATAATGTGGCGCCATTGTAGCTAAAGCTTTTTCTGTAATAATTAGTGCGCGGTAGTGGAACATTAAGCTTATTTTCAGAGTCCCTGAGGTCATAAGCAGAGTCACGCCACGTAAACTTTGAATATAGATACCTTGGAGCTAGCCCGTGCAGACATCTAAACATCATGGTGGCTTTATGGATTTCCTGCTGGCGTGCAAGATTTTTCCACCCTAAAAACTCGAGTAGCTCAGTTGCATCAGCATCATAGTTAGAGAATGTCAACACACGGGCTGCTCTATTCTGCAATTTCTGCAGTTTGTCTCGTAGCGTTTTCCCACAGCTACCCCAAACAATGTCACAGTAATCAAAGTGAGGTTTTACTAAAGCTTGGTAGATGAGATGTAAGGTTGATGCTGGGATCAGGTGCCTAATTCGCTTTAGGGCCCCGATACCAGAGGCGATCTTTTTCGTTAGTTTTTCGATGTGACTATGCCAATCGAGTTTATCGTCTATTATTACACCAAGCGATTTTGTAGCTGAAACCTGGCTCACTTGAGTATTGTTCATTCTAATTGTTGGTGAAGCTGTGAGAGTATTCAGTCTCTGCCTCGACCCTATTAGCATGAATTCGGTTTTAGTCATGTTCAACGTGAGTTTGTTCGCTTGTAGCCAGTTGAAGACGTTTTCTAGGTCTTCATTTAGACAAAACTGAACGTTCTCAAGATTGCTTCCCGCATATGTGAGGTGCGTGAGGTGCACTCAATAATGTGCAGCAGACACTACATCATTTTATAGTTTAATATTAAATTTATCATTAGCTCATATTTTTTATGTACATCTTGTATACCTAGCTAGTATCCTATTTTTGTTATACTTTCAGATGTTTTTATATTGTAATATTCAGACATTAGAAAGACATTTTATAGTTTGATATTCAATGTCCATAGCTCTTTTTTTTTTTACATACACTCTGTACACTTACACAAAGTATCTTAATTCTGTTATAATTTTAGATCTAGGGCCACAAGTTGATCAGTTATTTTAACTATTCAGTACCATCCCCTTTAAATAAAGTATATTATTATTATTATTATTATTATTATTATTATCATTATTCTTGTTCTTATTAATTATTTTTATTGTTATTCTTATTATCATGAATTATTATATGGCTGTGTCTCACAAGGACTGGGAACTACCGAATTCACGAATTTGATTGGCTGAAATCAACATTGAAAGCGGTCTAGATTTTCCCATCTAGACCGGCATTTGGACCGGTCTAGAAAAAAAAGGTACAAAGAATATAAAAAAATTGGCAAAGAAGACACAGCCATATAATAAACATCTTATTAAACGAGCTTGGTCTCGGTCTGTATGAGAGAATCTTGACCTCGGTCGCTGGTACAGACCTCACTGCGTTCGGTCTGTACTGGCGACCTCGGTCAAGATTCTCTCATACAGACCTCCCGCTCGATCGGTTAATAAGAACTAAGTATTACTCCGAGAAATATGGGCCACTGGCATGGAGGAAGGGGAGATGTGGGGGAGGAAGAGATGAGTGGGTGTTACAACACCCACTAAATATTGATATTGTAGCTACTTTTAGTAATAATGAACAATAACCATAAGTGTACTTTCAAGTGGAAGAAGCTTTCCTTTAAGAGTGAGTAACGTAAATGCAATGAGGTGTGAATCACGCCTACGCGAGCTCGAACAAATTGCAGAGGAAGTGATTGAAGCGCTTTGGAAGGTTTTCAGTGTTCTGTCGCGGGAAATCATTAATCCTGTTTAAAATTATTTGATCCGGTTGCTGCTCCCTCTCTCTTTCCCTTTTCTGGTTCTGTCCTGGTGTACCGGTTCACAAGGGAATCACCATTGTTCTTTCTTTGTTTAGGAGTTATTGGTTAGCTATTGTGTATTGTTTGGTATTTTGTATTGGCTCTTATGAACCGGTACACGAGGACAGAACCCCTTTTCTTTTTGGTTTTTTTGTTTTAATAATTTCCACTCGGTTGACATTCTTTCGAGGTGAAGTCAGATGGCTCATAACTGTTTCACTTCAAATGCTGGTAAATAGTTCCTTTGTTGGCAGAGACGCTATTAAAGCAGTTTCGAAACTCTTGCTTTGAATCATCGTCAAGTCTCAAAATGAAACGGTAAATTTCGAAATGTCAGCGATCGAGGAAGAATCCGTAAATTTTCGACGTTACTCTAGAAAGTAACGCAACTTTTTCGGTCACGCGAGAAATATGCGAATTCTTAAGGGTCGATAACAGCGAAGGAAACTTCAGCTTCTTTCCCATCTTTTTTTTTTTTTTTTGACAAACTTGAGTTTATCGATATCCCATACTACATGAACCGCATTTTACAAAATTCGTAAGAGGAAACCTCGAACCTTAGTTTCGAGCAAAAATGAAACTCAAAATATCATCAGTAACAGATCGCATTTAAACGTGAATGGAAAATTTTTAAAATGATAATCAAGCTATTAGTAAAGAATCAGGACATTTATTGCTTAATGCGGCTCGAACCGGATGTGTGTTATAAATAAACTCACCGGATGTTCAAGATGTGGTGTGTTTATCAGTATCATAAATTGGAAGTGTAGTGACACATACAAATTACATTCGTTGCTATACAAAAGAATGACAGAGCCACTTAACGTCAGTGAAAAAGAGCTTTTAGCGACGGAAAAGGAAAAACAATGACTGTCTGCGTTGGGTTGTAGATTGGAAATTTTAGATTGGAGTTCTAAAAATATCGTAACATTCAGAAGAGTCCGCCAGAATACGATCTCGAACAATACGCAAAGGAATGTTGCACGATCCCTGCGTGCGCACACCGTACGGATCGTCAACTAACTCAGTATGGTTCTCTGTCCCTTCAGCCACTAAATCCCTCAAAATGGACTTGATTGAGGGTAGAGTTCGGTATCGGAAAGGCAAAAAGGTAAGCTGTAAATCTTGGATTATGCTTTGCATATTTCAGTACTCATTCAAGTTGTTCTGTTCGTTGTAGTGGAAGCTTCGATGGGCAGTTTTGAGACGGGTAAATCCTGCGACTGGTAAGTTGTGCACGTTTGTAACTAAAATAATTTGTACAGTGATTTCCTTCGCAAACACACATTGCCACAATTGGGTTCTACAGTGCAGCTGGTGGCATCACGGGCCTGATTTCTTTGTATGGTAAAACGGCTGTTGTTTGATGGGTTTCGTCTAGAGCGTTGATAAGTAATTCGAGCATCGGAAACATTTTATGTCTCTGCGGTGCGGTTCGTTCAAAAATTCTTCTTAAACGCAGCGGTGAGTTATCGTCGATTAAACAATTTAAGAGCACTTTCGATTGTCTGAGGTTGAGGCGCTGATAATGGAACAGCGACTATGGTCAAGGATTTCCCTTGCTCTATAAAAATCTAATACTAATTTCTACTTCGAATTGTTATGTGACCTTCTTCAGCGTCTATTTGCGAATCTCTCCTCAATGTCCGCGGGCTACAAAAAGAGGTTCCGTGGAATTATCGCTCTAAGTGGGCCAACTAGACTTTTAATGGGAAAGGTAACTGCACACATACTAATTCTAGTGAAACTCTCGTATTATTTTTTATTTTGGAATGTCGTTAAATTGATCGCGTGTGGGTTGTATACATTGCATTGATGGTTTCACTCGCGCTTGAGGGAACATTGAATCTTGCCATCCACTGCCGCATGCCGTTAGCACTTTTTTTTTTTGGTGAATTTTTTTGCCATATCTCGCCCTTTTTATAACTAATCTTTGAGCTTTGAACGCAGTTGCAGGCGCCTGATTTCTTTTTCCGCTTCCAAACATTTGATTTGCGTACCTCGTATCAATTAACCGCCCAACAGTGAGTCGCGTCGAAATCGCTCAGTATTATCTAGTAAATGTCGTTGAAAATTGTGTTCGGCCCCCATTTTTCCCTACCTTTATTTCGTAATTCATTCACTGTAGATCGCTAAAGCTATTATGTCACTTGTCACTAGTTTTAGAATTAATTCAATAGAGTGCTCAGCAGTTTGCTGAAAGACAATCGCAATATTTAGACGAGCTTGGTTTTACAAAAGCACTCTCCATATCCTATGTTGTTCTTTTAATATTGCTGTTAGATTTGCTTTGTTGCGTGATAAAGCGAAATTTGCAGGCCATCTATTCGCGTCAGTAATTACCTGTCGTAGCAATATGCTTCCGCTGTTTAAAATGTACTTGTCCGTCAGTCTCTAGTCTACGTAAATTGCAGTTAATTTTTCAGGAAGAAATTTCTTCTGGTGATAAGAATTTCTATCTAAAATAGCCATGCTTCGTTCTCAATTTTTCGCTTTTCGCTTGTGTTTACTTAAGCCCACTTCGCAATTTAAAATATTGAAACAGAAAATACAGCTGAAACCGCAGAGGTTTTTTTTGTTAAATTTTTTCATGAATTCTGTTTCTCAACGAGGGATATACATGACTTGATTATGCTTTGTTACGTACATACATAAATTTTATTATTCAATTTTTTTTGCATAAGGTAATGACACCACATTAACATATTACCTTCTTCAATATTCTTTATTTCTCTCTCATCACTGTCTCTTGAGAAACTATAATTGATGTTGTTGATAGAAGTCCAAATTGATCGTTGATTATGTGTACATAAGAGAACGCCGTGCCGTTTTTTACTGTGACCTAACCATTAAAACATCAGTTCAGAAATGAAAGGTTTCTTAAATATGGAAGGTCTGTCCAACAAGGGACAGCTGAAATCTTCTGTTTCTTTAGAGACTTTATTGTCATCATCACTCCATATCACTCCTGGATTTAAACCTATGGGTTTAAAAAAAATTCAAACATTGACACATGCTGAATTTATGTCCTTACAAGTAAGGCGGGCAGGGTTGTTGGCCCGAGTGAAAAAAGCTGGTCTGCATTTACCACTTATGGCACAAATTTCTGACCATAACCAACCTAATAAAAAGTGAAAGAAGTCTCTCTTCGTGTGTGTAACACGATTATTGTTTATTCCTGTGAATTTTTCTTTTCTTAATGCTTGTACTCTTATCTTGACCCAGCTGTTTTGTTATTTTTGTTTTACTGGTAAGATGAGCCCTTTTTTTTTTCTCTGAGCTCATTTCATTTTCTTTGTGATGTCTAAGAACTTCATAATGTAAGAGAATTTTTATTAGACAGGTGGTTATTGGCCTTCTAATACAAAATCATGTGGACTTTGGTTGTGTTTGGTGGCCAACATTTTTTTTTGTCAGATGGTTTGTATGTTATAAATGGTATTTTGGCTACAAATGAAAAACTTTTCTTTGTAGTGTTACTGCTGTCTAGGCCATTGCGTGGAAAAAAGTGCAAAAAGTTTTAGGCTTATTGACAGGGATCTGAGGCATACTCACTTGGGTGTTTCAGCCTAGTGAGTTATGAAGACACAGATTGGGAGGGAAAGAAAATCTGGTTTCTTGAAAGAAATTTGACCGCAAGTACTGACTATGAATTGACACATATTTTGACCTATGAACAGGATGAGAACTGGCAAATGTTATATGTCTTCACAATTAACCATGTTTTAAGTCATTTTAGTCATAAAGTCATTGCATTTGTATCATTCTTACTGATGAAGGCTTAAACAGTCTTCTAACAAGTCTTCTCTTCCTTTGTAGATGTTTTGAATCTTGTGCTGTATCCTGATCGTCACCCAGATCAGAACAATGCAGGAGCTCGTCATAAAGCCCTGCTATCCCTCAAGGAGTTTAGTGGATTGCAAGTGCTTAACAAGATTGACAAACACTTCAATGTTATCGTCATCATAACCACAGAGGAGGTGATTCCTCTGAGCTTTGAAACCATAGACCAAAGAGCAGACTGGCTGGCTCTGCTTCAAGGCCACTTTGGAAAAGGTGAGTTAAAAAAAAGTGTAAATTTAATCTAAGGTTGCTTTTCCAACTGGCTATAATCCAAAAGAAAAAGAACTACTTGGTGTTTATGTAACCCCCTGGCAAACCCTTAGATGTACAAGAATGACTGAGTTATTGCATATAAATCCTTCCTTCACTGCCCACCAGTTTGTGGTGTCTGTTGGAGATACTATCTTGTTAAATAACTGAAACTGCGTCAAATAGTCTGCCCCTAGAACATTCTAAATGACGATAATTTGCATGTTTTTTTGTAAACTATTTCTAGTACTGTTCTCAAGTAAAGATGATAGGATTTAACTTGATGTCTGTAACAATTCTTGAGTTGCTAATCCAAGAATACATAAAATTGCCTGTTGATGACAAGTATTTTGACCTGACACATGCTTATGTAGATACTGTTCTGTAAGAGGATCACAGCAGTTCTAATGGTCATAATGAAGAATTCAGCTGAAAATTATTTTGCTGAAGAATATTACAGCTTTGATTTGTGATTTATATCCAATTTGAATGGAACACAACAGTACTCAAAAGAGAGAGATAAAATAGTTGAATAACAATGTGATATTTCTTGTTGAGAGAAATTTGACGCTTTTACGTTGTAATCAATGAAACAGCCACAGACTAAGGATCAGTGGAAAAATATAAGACAACAATACTACTTAAAAATTAAATATGAAAATACAAAAAGTTGGAGAACAGGCCATTGCCAGTTTTACTGTTTGAGAATTATGAGAACATTGAATCTCGCATTGGAATATGATTAGATCTTAGCTTGCAAAAATCATGAGGTGAACATTAGATTGATTTCTGCTTTGGATCAGGGTTAAATTTAGTTCAACTCACTATGATCACATACTTTAGTATCATGTGAAGAAAGACAATTCCAAAGAATGTACTCAGATTAACCTTAAACTAAGCTTTTTAACATTATTTGAACATTAATTGATCCTTAAATATCACACAGGTTATTTGATACGAGAGGTAAAGTAAGCTAATATGAAATTATGTGAGGTACACATAGACATTGTCAGAACCTGGATGCGTTGATACGGCTTGTAATGCAAGGTAATAAATCTCTAGCTAAAAAAAAAAAATTGGATCTTTGCAGGTAAACTGCAATTTTGGTAATTGCAGGAAGGAAGCCTGAAAACCTCCAGGCTTTGATCAGATTCAAACTTGTGTCTTCCGGATACACAATACTACAAATAAGCAACAAAATCACTTGTTAGGAGTAAAGTCAAATGAAAAATTGATTTAATTACAAGTTGTAGCAAACATAGTTGACTGATATTAAGCTTACCATTTAGGCTCCTCTCCTCATAAACCAAGACATCAAAATTGTTTGGAAGTACGCAGGTGTACTTTTAGCTTTCTTTGATACATAATTTCTGCATTTTGCCTTTAACTTGTATATATGTAAGCAGTTGAATAATATGTTAAATTAGTGGCTGGATACACCATATTTATTTGACCCTTTATGACTGAAAAATCAGCCCAAAAAATCACCCTTGACTTATACACAGATCATAGACAAAGACCTGACCCAAGCAATCCAAGAAATGAGCATGATAACAATTGCCTAAAGTCCATTAGGAAAACCAAGTTCACAAAACCAGTTCTAATTGTGTTCGAGTTTCGTCAGTTTTCAGCCCGTTATTCATCAACGAAAAAGTTTGAAATAATAAATTTTATGTGGCTTAAACAGAAACCTAGTGGGGCTGATTTCTATTGTATCTTCTGATCTGTAGAGCAGACATTTTTCCTTACAGCTTTGCTGCTGTTTTCGGTGCTAGAATTCTCATTTTCATCAAATGATTACAGTACAGCTGTAGCTTAGTGACCCTGGCAAATGCTGTTTTCTCTCGCAGTTTTGTCTGTTACGCACGTGGACCAATTATGTTATTGTGTAGTTTCCAAGATGGTGGTGTTTTCATCAGGTGATCCTTCGAAGCTCTTTGGTGTTCCTTTGGTCTACTAAATCTCCTTTCAAAAGGTTATTTAAATGCATGAAGATTTCATTTTCAAAGCGATTTACAAAATATGGTAAATAACTTCTCCAGTAAATCAAAGTGTTCTTATATGCTTAAATCATGAATTGTGGTGATGTAAACAAGTGCTAATAAACTTCACAGCATATGGTTACGTTTTGCTCTGCAGTTTTTTTTTTATCTCACTGTGTTTTCATTACATTCTCAGAAATAAGATATCAGCCATTTGGGAAATTTCTATCGATCTGAATTTTTCTTTACTAGAAATTATGAAAAATCCAATTTTTTACCTCGAAAAGGGGGGTCGACTTATACATGGATAAATACAGTAAATAATAGGTCTATATTTATGGAGGGAGAACATATTTTAGCCTGATTGTGTTTTAACACTGTTTGTGTTACGTGGCTTTTATTTTTAAAATGTTTAACCCTTATACTCCTTGATGTGATTAACATATAACTTCTCCCTATTACATCCATACACTATCCAGCAAACAGGTATTGAGAATACTCAAACCTATCAGGTAGAAGTTGATATATTGATCTAACACCAAATTTTTGTAACTTATTTACAAGAAAATGTGTAGTAGCCAGAAAGGACAATTAATGATCGGATCAAGGGAGTTATAGGGTTGGGGTTAAGTTGCTGCTGTAAATTTTTTTTTTTTAACACTCAATTGAGTCTGCTTTATAACATTGAATTCTCTTACAAAATAAAAGAGGAGGTGTTCATGGAAACTAAATGATAGATCTTTTGACCTTCCTTTATGTGCAAAATTTTATTTACATCCCTAAGTGAGCTGGTGACCCTTAGAAAACAAGGTAGTGTTTGATGCTGAATTGATCAGATTTCTTTCACCTGTTAACCCTTAAGAGGAGGGCTGCAGTCTAGCAGCACTCGGTGGCCCCTGGCGCCTTACTTTTGCTCTTGGGGGACTCGAGAATCTTAGTTGGTAGGTAAGTAGGTAGACTTTATTTAGCCAGGGATGGCCCATTCAGCAATGAGGCTGATATCCAGAGGGGCCCTGGGGTAAAAAATTACAATAGTTAAGAATACAAGACATCTTGAATGCTGAAAATACAGGATAAAATTTAAAAATACAAAAAATATTTATAAGTAAAGGTAGAAACAAACGTGCAACAGTTTACAAGAATATAGTGTCTATAAAATTTTAAAATTTGTAGGTATTAAATAAAACTTTGAAGGAAGAAAGTGACTCGGCATTTTGAATACAACGAGGTAAAAGGTTAAAAAGAGCTGAGCCCGAATACCTTGAGAAACTCATGTTCCCACCAATAACGTAGCTCCATTTGCTGCCTTCGAATACCTTAAAGTTTGTTTTGCAAGGCTTAGTTTCGGTTTGGGCAGGTGCAAATCTGTTCTCCTGCGAGTATTATAGCTATTTACATTACAATTTCTAGTGAAATAGTCACTCAAATATTCAGGTACTAGACTAAAAAGCATATGCTAGGCACCCTAGATTTCACAGTTTCCGAGAACTGGGCTCCCTTCACTTTTTCTCTGAGCATAGCCTTGAAGGGTGATTAACATATAGTTTCTCCTAACATTATCATCCCTTAGTCAAACAAGAAGGTTAGGAGAATAAATGAAATGATCACCTACCAAAGAAGCTCTTGACTGTTAAACAAATTCTCCTTGTGGACACCTTAGGAAATCTATAGAGAACAGTATGGAGAATATGCACACTGATGTTAGCTGTAAAGGGTTAAGGCATTCCACCCCTGTGGACTCGGTATAAATTGTCTTTTTAGTCTGCCTTTTAGCTGTGATAAGTGGGAGGTTAATCAAACAGTTTTGCCCACTTTGTATTTTTCTTTCTTGTTATATCTTTGCTTGTTGAAAATGTATTATTATTTATTATTATTAAACTTTATTATACACAGAATTTAATAAGTTGTCACTTATTTACATTGAAGCTGTGTACCCCACCCATCCCACCCCAGGGGAGGAGATCCATCACACAGAAATCTCGTGCGTGGGAAATTAACGTCTCCTACCCCTAACCCTGCAGGAGACGGGACCTCCATTTATTCACCCCTATCCGAGAAGACTAGAATATCTAACCATCTCTTGATGTTATAGAAAGGTAGCATATTCTTCTCAATTATTTTAAGACCTTGAGTGTTGGTCGGGCCGGGGCTCGAACGCTCGACCTCCCGCACAACAGTCCAGCGCTAACCACTGCGCTAACCGAGAGGCGGAAATGGAAAGGAGAATTTTTTTTGGCTACAAATGACATACTTTTCTTTGTGGTGTTACTGCAGTCCAGGCCCATTGCATGGAAAAAATTGTGGAAAATTTTAGGCTTATTGACCGGGCTTGCAGACATAAACACGTGGGTGTTTTTTGTCACTAGTGGAAATAAAAGTTCTAACAAAAATGCAAATTATTAGAACTGGTTTCTTATACTGATAGCAGTTTGAGCAATATTTAGATGCCTTTGTCTGAAGTTAGAAGTTAATTGTACCACTTGTGTTGTGTCTTTCTCAGAAAAATCCTTTGAAGGTATCGTGCCACACAAGCAGAAGATCAAAGCTGGAGAAGCTCACCTGCGTTTCTACGCCACTTTCTTCTCACTCACTAAGAAGGACAGCTATCGTCTAATCGGTCACTGGAAGTTTACAGCGCTACCCAAATATGGTGCTGTAGAAGCTGGATTTGCCTTTCAGGCCAGCCAGGAGTCTCAATCAGGGGATAAACTTATGACTTACTTCTTTGCTACTCGAGCTGGAAAAGAGATACACGCGTTATTTGACAGTGTGTGCAGAGCGGGAGAGGTGGTTCCTGGTCAAGAATGTCTATCAGGTAATATGACAAGCTGAATTATACACCCATTTTGACCGATTCTGTCCAAAGGAAAAAGTCAAGCATCGTTTTGTTTTTGTTACCTCTATTTCAAGACGAGGCTCTTTTCTAAGAGCAGCGCATACTTCTCTAAGAGCAGCGCATGCTTTTTCGCTCCGACGAAGGGCTAACGCTCGAAACGTCAGCTTTTGTAATCGTTACGGTGACCAATTTGCCATTTCAACTTTGTTGATATATCCAAATTATTACACGACTCGGGCAGTCAGAGGGCCAATAACTAAAATCAACCAATCAAAATGCTCTATTGCCGTTCAATATTCTCTCAGTATTGGACCGGGCACTGTCCCGAATGGTCCCGAATGATACCGCACTTGTGTCCCTTTGAACTTCAGTCGTATAATAAATCTCTCATTAACCAAGCTTGCTCGGGACCGTGCTGGAAGAATATCGGCCCTCGGTCTTTTTTGTACGGACCTCGCTGCGCTCGGTCCGTACTGTCAAGACCTTGGGCCGATATTCTCCCAGTACGGCCCTCGCGCTTGGTTAATAAGATATATTTATTTCGTTATTCCCACCGACGCAGCCCCAAACAGTTTCTTTCTAAACTATTAGCCTTTATTCATTTGTATATTTACCAAGGTTGTTTGGGATATTTTTTGAAATTCGAGAGAATTAAAGAAGGATATTTGATGGTTAAGAAATTATTTGTTGATTTGCCTTTTCAGAGTCAGGTCAGCCTGGCACTAGTGAGGAAGACGGCAGCCGACCAGGGTTCCTTAGGCGCGCCTGGCTCCGAATGAGTGGCAAACGGTCGCCCAAAAAAGGAAAAGCACCCAGGCCAAGGAGTATGAGCATGCCGTCCTCAAGCCAGGGGAAGAAGAACAAAGCTGTAGGTACCGAGCAGAAATCTCCAATAGAGGCAGAAAAACCTTTGGTTCGGAGAAATGAGTCGGTACCCTCAGATATAGGAGGTGGTCGAGATCACACTGACAGTTTTAATGAAGTATTTTTGAATAACGAAAAAACCTCTGTAGTCTCCCCCAAAATCCCACCCCCGGGCTACCAGAATATACCCGGGGTGACACCCGAGGGATATCAGGTAATGGAACCGGCGGATGACGAGGCCTTCAAAGGTAGGAAGAGCAGTGGGGTATCTGCCACCTCGCGAAAGAAATCACAGGGGAAACGTCAGAGTGGACCAGAAAACGGTAAAGTTGACGAGGTGGAAGGATATGTTGAGGTAGATGGAAGAGATGAAGAACTACTTGAAAAAATAAGGACAAACTCATATGCAAAAGAAAAACGCGGAGATTCCGTCGAGAGAACCTCCCGCGGGTCAGACGGTGGGAGAACGAAGTCCTCCGCTTCAGAGAAACGGCAAAGCGATAAAGTGGCAAATAGTGTAATAAAAGAAGAGGAGGGAGAAGAAGAAGTGAGAAAAAAATCCGAAATTGAAAATCAACGGGCGTCGAAAGGATTAGCGCAGTGTCAAATTATTGTTACTCCAAGTAATGAGACCGACGAAGAAAAACTTAAAAATGGAAGCGAAGAGACGGCGAATATCGACGACGTGTTTCTTCCAGAGGGAATCAAAACTGTACGTGTTACAAGCGATAATGCTGATAAAAATCCTGATTACGTGAATGGTGATATTACGCTGAACGGTGCAAGTGTAAAAGCGGTCGAAAAACATGTGAATGGAACGTCTGGAAGTGTGTCTACGCGTCGTGGTATGAAAACCCCGCCAAGCCTTTCCCTTCAGCCAACGTCAACAGCCGGCAGCGCAGAGCACCTTTATGTGAATTCACCAAAAATCGTCGATTATGTTAACGTCAAAGGTGCCCGAACAAGCCCTGGCGGGAGATCCCGCGTAAAAACCGGCGTAGCAAAGACTGGTACGAGCAGTAAATCAAGACTAAACCCGTACGCTATATATGATGGGAACGATGATTCGATTTACCATAGTGTGGAATCGTTAATGCCTTCACATCCAGGCTATCAAAATGTCATGAACAGCGATCCCTCGCGAAGTCACAGCTTTGAAAACATCGCTGGTCATTCGTACGCGAACGTGATGGGCGGGCATCCGTCCTATCAAAACATTGGGCACAGGGACCGAATGTACGTTAATGTCATGTCACAGCAGAATCAGGGCAATTTAAACTATATAAAGCTTGAAGGTGTAGATTCGTCTCACGGGTCCAGTCCGTTTGCAAGCACTTCGCCAAAATCGGCAAAGCCATCGAGCGATTACACTTGGATCGACGAGCGAAAAACCAAACTTTTGGCGGATACAGCGAAATTGCACTCTGAAAGAAGGCAGGAGAATCTACCGCGAGTCATGAAGAAATAATTTTGTAAATAGTTCTCGAGCATTAGAGGTTCTAGCCCCCTCCTGGCTTCGAAGGGAAGCGGGAAAACGCGCGCGAAAATGGTCACGCAATTCACACCAAAGTGTAAGGCGAGAAAACGCACGAAAATTGTCACGTAATACCTAGTCTGGGCCTCTCTGGCCCCTAACCAGGAGTTGCGACTGACCAGATGTTATCACCTCCCAAGGTTTGGGGGGGGGGGGGGGGTGACCATGTGATTGACTTACTCATAATAATGAGGACCATGCTTTGGTAGGTACTCAGGAGGCTTGAGATTATTTTTGTGTAAAAGTGACAAAACATTGAATTCTCTAAACTAACCTTAATCAAGGAACTATGTAGTAAAGAATTAGAGAGGTGACCCTCTTGGTTTTTACCAGGAAATTACTATCAATGGATTTCTGTACCCAACAGTTGTAAAAGTTCTTGTTTTTTCAGAATTGGAGTCAATCGTGACAGAACTCGGGGGTTTCCCAGGTATTGTTGTACTTTATTATGGCCTAATTACGAGTTTTTTTATATGTTTGTCAGATTCTCATTCAGTCCCAGAGCTCCAATGAAGAATAATTGTAACTTTGCATGCATTCAGCTACTGGGCTATACTGAATACAGTTAGGAACATTCTTTTGTAGCAAAAAAAAAAAAAAAAAAAGAAATACGAACGAACAGTTTTATTAAAAAATGTTGCAGATTTTGCAGTGTGTTTGTAACTACAATTCAGTATGTGGCATAAGATCACAAAACAATGACCTTCAGCATGACTGCCTAAATGTCTTAATATGGTATAGTCTTCTGGCCAATAGCTTCCTCCATCATCTGTCATTTCAGGCCTAAAAGGACACACAGGTTGGGAATCAGGGCCGGTGTAAGGTTACTGTTGACCCTTGTACCACTAAAGGTGACCAGTATCTATTTTCTTACAATATCATCCACAGTCAGGCAGATGAAAGAAATGATCACCAACGATAGAACCTCCTGATTGTTCAATCAATTCTCCTTGTCAGTGCCTTAGGAAATGTAGAGATGACAGTATGGAAAATGTTAATACTTTTGTTAGGATGTGAAGGTTTAAAAATGGGTGCCTGCTGGAAAAATTGTCCTATGCACGGTACTTTAAAAGAAACCTTGAAAACCTCTAAATCACTGTAAAGCTCATAAATTATAGCTTCCAAAAATTTTAGTTTTTGTTTTGGCAGGTACTGGTAAGCTTTTAAGCTCAAAACTGAAGATGTTTGCCAAACAGAATGACTAGCCTCTGCATTACCTTAGCCATACAGACAAACTGAACTGGACCATTCAGTAGATAACAGGCTAACAAATTGTTTCCTATGACAATGTTTTGTAGAAGAAACAGTTTACAAAAGAGCATTCCATAACTCAGACCATTGAAAGCTGGGGTTACTTTCTACCCTTTTGCGTGTGAGCTCTAACCAGAGTGAATTACATCAGCATGTTGAAGCTAAATGTTACACCAACTGTTTCTAAATACAAGCAACATTCATGTGATGTTTAAGGAAAAAGTTGTGGTTCTAAACAACATCAACTTGAAAAAAAATACCTCTGAAAATACATATTTATTGAACCAAAATATAGTAACTACAACTAAACTACACAGTGCATGCAATTTGTTTCTATTTTGCTCCCAAGTTTGTTCTGTTATTTTTTTTTCACATCCAACCAAACGAGTTGTGAAGTTACATGTATGCTCCATTTTATCCACAACATAAAATATTCATATTACACACTATGAAAGATTTGACATGACCATAAAACTCTACCATTGGACGGTAAACTTGTACATCTTAAAAGTAGTCAAACAGGGAGAAACATTTAAACGTGGCAAGTACATGTTCTCATGTAACATAGGAATGGCTATGCAAGGAAAGTTCAGCCCATCGACATAGCTCTCAAGCAGGCTTTGTCAGTGCAGTGAGTCGATTGTTTCTTAGCTTGCAAGAGTCCCAAACCTTACGTAAAGCGACCTGGCAAGAGGTCAGAGATTAAAAGTGCCAGAACCCCCAGAGGGCAGGCTATAACCAACACAGGCAAATCTAACCAAACCTCTAAGCAAATTATGCAATTTAGTGACAAGTATGTCATTGAACACAGCATACAGGGGTTTAAGTAGCCACAAAAGTGTCGGTTCAAATGTGGGGCAAAAAAAGATGCCTGTATAAATGCTGATGTTTCCTTCCAGTAACAAATGAAAATACAATTTCCCTATCTATGAATTGGGTAAGCTGAATTTCAGCATAGTGCACTTTGACCCTTGAATTCCCATGGGTGACCAAGACAGACTATTGCTGTGTACAGTATTTGTACCCTTTTTCAGAAACTAATTTCA
This sequence comes from Stylophora pistillata, assembly GCF_964205215.1. NCBI lineage: Eukaryota > Metazoa > Cnidaria > Anthozoa > Scleractinia > Pocilloporidae > Stylophora > Stylophora pistillata. Next base: position 5,286,287 of record NC_142527.1, read on the forward strand.
AAGAAGTCTCCAGGACTCGGATTGATTTTTTCCAAGACTCCAAATTTCACTTAAACCCTTTTATTCCCTAGATTTAAAACTCAATCTCCTCACCAACTACACACATTTCTTATATTGTAAATTCTTAAAACTTGATTACTTGAGTTAGGCAGATTTCTGGAAATCTCCAGGACCTGTAGTCTTTTTCCACGACTTTCCATTACTGGAACATATCAAAATAAAATTCCAGGACTTTCCAGGTTTTTCAGGGCTCGTATGAACCCTGCTTACAATATCAAGCAGACAGGTGATAAGAATAAAGAAAACTACCAATTAGGGGATAATTGGTTGATCAAACACCACATCCTCTGCACTAACATCATAAGAATTGTATGGCTGACAGTAAGAAGAATTACCAATGTGATCTTGGAAGTGAAAGGCGGTAATCATTTTTATTACATGACTCAGGCAGTCAGAGGGCCAATAACTAAAATAGACCAATCAAAATGCTCTATTGCCGGTCAATATTCTCTCAGTATTGGACTGGCCACTGTGCAGGATGGTCCCGAATGATACCGCAATTGTGTCCCTTTGAACTTCAGTCGTATAATAAATCTCTTATTAACCAAGCTTGCTCGGGACTGTACTGGAAGAATATCGGCCCTCGCTCTTTTTTGTATGGACCTCGCTGCGCTGCGTCCGTACTGTCAAGACCGTGGGCCGATATTCTCCCAGTATGGCCCTTGTGCTTGGTTAATAGGATATATTTACATACTCACTGTCAATACATATTCAGTCATGCTTTATGAGGGTGAGTAAAAAGAAACTCTTGTCATTTTGACAGAAACAAGTGTTAGCCTCATTAGAAGGACAAAATATTATTTTATAAAAGTTGAGTTGCAATATTTTTGCCCATGAACACCTACAAAATGTACAGCCAAAACCTACAGCTACATGAAAAACCTCTACACTATTTTGTAAAAAATGCTGGGAAATCTAAATAAGCATTTATCAGCCACTAATCAGTAAACCTAGGTTCTGCTAACAAAAATAATCATAATTGCTGTAAGTTCTTGGGAAATAACAATTTCAGAGCATTAAAACTGTTTCTTTTGCTAAGAAAGGCAATTTTACTACCCAATCAAAATTTGACTTGGGAATGGAGAAAACAATAATTGTCCAAAAACATAAAAGAAATTTTTCATTGTCATGAACTAAATTTCTTTTTCTCTGCTTGGACTTCTTTAGCTCTCTTCAGAATTACTTCATTTCTCTGTTTAATCTGTTGAATACGGGCATCCAGTTCTCTTTCCCTTGCAAATTTTTTTGTCTCCCTTTTTGGGGATTCCTTTTGGTTAAGCTCCTCAACCTGGGTGGCTTTCTTCTCAGCTACTTTCTTTTCTGAAAGTCGAGACCTCAGGTCTGTAAGAACAAACAAAAAATTGTTGACCCAGAAACGAACACAGGGAACATTTTGTATGGATGATGATGATGATTAAGAAATTTGTGGATTCTCCTTCCATGCTTTCCTACATTTCCTTGTGGAACACAAGGAGAATTTGACAATGCATCAAATGTCCCTTAAAAAAATTTTGAAATACCTCTGTTACAATTTACATTGACAAGTACCATGCAACGGGTCCAAACAACTAAGAATTTTTGACACATTTTATTCCCTGGAATAAGTTCACAAACACTTGTGTAAAATTTCAGGCTAAAAAGAAGGGCACTTATTGGAAAAAAGGGTGCTTAAAAGAGGGGGGTGCTTCCAAAGTAAGACCAATGATAGGAAAAAATTAAGAGGACAGATAATGCACAAAAAGGAACTCTGTGAGCACATGGAGATTACACCAACTAGAGGTGACTTTAACAGAAAAGTTGCGGTCGCCTTGTACTGATTCCATTGTAGTTAAGGCTGAAAAAGGGATAAATCAAGTGGCAACAGACACAGGTTATCCTTGTTTACCTAGTATTTAAGGAGAAGGAAGGCAGGGAAGAGGGTGGTTATTCAAGAGGTTGTGTTTGTTTGTTTGACACTGAAGCCTTACGAGTGGGCACTTTTAAGGGGAGGGCACTTTTAAGGGGAGGGCATTTTTAAGGGGAGGGTACTTTTAAGAGGAGGAGACTTAATAGAGTGCAGGTGCTCATTTCAGGATATAAGGTTCTTGGAATGCTCAGTTGCAGAGACCTTCCTTAGGCGTGTCTTAACACCAAAGAGTACCTACTTGCTCAGGCAGCCTACTTACCTTTGGGTTTTACAATTATTACACCATCCACATCCCTTTGAATTGTAGACTTTGAAATACTTTTGCTTCCACTGGCACTTTGTTTAACTGTTGAAGTAGCTCCTCTTACTTTGACAATTTTTTCCTTGTCACCTTTATCCTGATTTCTCATCTCTTTTCTTGGTGACATTGATGAGTGTGTTGCACTAACTTTCCCTTTACTTTTATCTCTCCTGTCCTGATGTTTTTTAACCTCACTTTTCACACTGTCTCTTTTGTCTGATTTTTCTACATTTGACTCAACTGGTCTCATTGTTCTTCTGCTCCTTGCTTGCGAGTCTGACCTGGAGCGAGAACGGTAATGCCTATTATTTTTGCTGTCTCTAGAAATTCTTTCATGTTTTCTGTCTCTGCTACGACTTCTCTGGCGATGGCTATAATTTTGCCTTCTATGTTTTCTATCTGCTGACGGTGAACGTAACCTTCTATGATTAGGTCTCTCCCTCGATCTGTTTGGTAAGCGCTGATCTCGCAGTCTGTCATGAGAATGCGAGTGACTGTAGTATGAACACGATGAAGTACGAGATCTTTCTGGTGAATGGGAACGTTTTTTTCTGTCACTTTCTTTGGAGTCACTCCTCCTTTTCCTACGACACTCACTCTTGGGTATTTTGTTCAATCCTACTTTAGATTTAACTGCAGAAGGACTCTCCTCCTCTTCTTCAAAATCACTGTCTTCATCCTCAATGCTAAGCTGATCAAAGTCCATTTTCTCCTCATTTTTAGCCTCTGATTTCAACTCTATGTCAAGTGACTTGGTTTCATTATCAATATATGCCTTTGCCTTGCTTTCATGACTGGTAGCTTTCTCATTACAAGCTTTGGCCTTGTTTTCAAGACTGATAGCTTTCCTACTACAAGCTTTTGCATTGTTTTCATGACTGATTGCTTTCTCACTATAAGGTTTGGCCTTGTTTTCAAGACTGATAGCTTTCTCACTACAAGCTTTAGCTTTGTTTTCCAGACCAACAGCTTTGACTGACACAATTTCGCTGCACTTTTGTATCACTTGTTTGTTGTTTAGGTTCTCTTTGTCCTTCCCCTGCGACTGTTCCTTTGATGGTAAATCTTTCTTGTTTTGAAAGTTTGATGAGGTTGCAATTCCTGATTTCTCTCCAGTAAAAGGTTTGGAATTGCTTTTCTTTCCTTCTTGTAGACTCTTGACAGTTAAAATTGTATTTTTTTCACTTTTTGATATCACATCTTTCATTTTTATTTGATTTGCAGGTGATACCTCAGTTTTTTTGTTTTCAGAAGGGGTACTCACCGTAACAGATGCCACCACAGGATTTTCCCTTTTGCTAACTTCATCCTTTTTTATTTGACTTCCGTTTGAGTGATTTTTTTCCAGCACTTTTGTTTTATTCACAACGTGGTTGTCCTTCTCATTCTCACTGTCTGACCAACTAACAATGATGCGTTGTGAAGATGACAAACTACTCTCGTTTACACTTTCTCCAGCACTTCCATCAACTTGGTTCAACTTGCTGTTAGTATCGTCCTCACCATCCACAATTTCCAGATTGACATCAGAGCTCAGCACAAGTGATTCATTGGCAATGGTAATACTAATGTCATTTGAGATGCTGATTTCATTGTCAGAGTTTGCCAATTCATCTTCCGACTGTTCTGAATTATTTTCCAAATTATCCTCCGAGTCTCTGTTAAATTCTTCCACATCTTCACCATCATTTGAGACATTATCAAACTCATCATCTTCATCAGTGAGAATATCATTGTCATCAACATCTTTCTGATCCACAAAAGTGTCATTTTCAACTGCAAACTCTTCAGTTAAAACAAGATCACTTTTAGCATTATCATCTTCACTTAGACCATCATCTGAATCCTCTTCAATATCCATTTCCTGATCACTTTTGGGGGAATTGCTTTGAAAATCATCATCACTACCTGAATTATCAACATCCAAGTCACTCTCATTACCAACTGACTCATGGTATGACTTCTCGCTAAGGTCAATTTCTTCATAATCTGTACTTGATGAGGAGAAGCTGTCCTGTCTTTCAAGGGCAACTATCTGCAAATCACATTTTTCTTCTCGTCCTAGACTTACACGCCGTCTATCTCCCACATCTGCCGAAGCTGATTGCCGTTTCCCATAAGAATTCTGCAAATACAACATTTATTTTTTAGTGGCAGTTCAGAGCATTGGTTGCTACAACAACTGGGATGTAATATCAAATTGAATGTTTACTACACATGTATGTGCTTCATAGTATGCAGTTAGTAAGACAAGTGACACTGATGTATCTCTACAGATTGATATGACAGTGCTGTTACCTTGCAGAATGACTCTACCAGGATATAAATGATAACCGACAAATAATTTGTTTCATTCTCTCTCTCAGTTAGTATGCATGCTATGAATGGTCAATTTAGCAGGCTGTATTTTGCTGTATGAGCTACTAAATTCAAAAGTTTACCCCTTTATTTGAACCCAGATATATACTTTAAGATCTTATTAACCTTGTTTTTCAGTACGTATCCAGGGCTTGACACTAACTTTTCAACTTACGAGCCAAGTGGCTAGTGACATCTTAGATGTTAAGACAATTTCAGTTTGTTTACTAGCCAAACTGGCAAGTGGAAATTGAAAACCACTAGCCAAAACTGAATTTCTACTGGGCTTCAGGCCCTACTTATCGTAAGTTACAGAACCACATGTTTTTTTCTGCTCAGTCCATAACTTAACTCGCTCAAAAAGAAGTATTTACATGGAAAGCAATAGAGGGGCGAGTTTCTTCTTGATGTGACAAGTAAAACAGATCAACAAAAGGCATGCTAATGAGGTGACACATGATAAGCAGTTATTTTTCTTGCCTTTGTGCCCAAGCTCTTTAAGGCAGCAAGCCGCAATGTTTCCAAATCATCAAAGTCCTCAGCTTCATCATCATCATCATCTATACTTTTAACAATTCTTCTGTTGTGCTAAAGGAAAAAAAAGACATCCAAGTAAGAAGAGATGTTCTGTGTTTCCCTTACATTGCAACTTTCAGCCACATGAACTAAATTACAAAGCTCCAAGAGTTTTAATCTTTCACCGCACTGACAACAATATGCATATTCTCCATACTGCTCTCTATACATTTCTGACAATGCTGACAAGGAGAATTTGATTTACAGTCAAAAGCCTCTTTAGTTGGTGATCATTTCCTTTATTCTCATTACTTTATGTGTTTGATTCAGGGTCGATAATGTAAAGAGAAATTAAATGTTAGTCACTCTTGGGGGTCATAGGGTTAGCAAGGACTTAATTAAATAATGAAAAAAATTAAAATCACCTGACTAAGGTATTTGACACCCTCAGGAGACAGCTATGGCGAGTCTCGACTTAACCCAATGGTTAGGGTTGGGGTTGCAGAAATCCATTGACCTTTTTCCAGTATTTTGATGTTAGGGTTACAGTTTAAGTTAGGGTTTGAGCAACCACAAGTCAAGTGACAAGCATTCTCATTGCTCTCCAGCACCCTGGGGTAAGTAGCCAGATGGCACTGGTCTTGCTGAGCCCAAAAAATTTTGCACTAACCTGATAATTTAAAAACTGTAACTTGCAGTTTGTGTTCTAATCCCAAATTGAGCCCTGCAAGGCTTTTGACAACTACCTTCCCCTTCTAAATCCCTATTCTTTACTAAGAATTACACAAAACTTTCTAGTTTTACTAATATCATAACTAGTTAACAGTTTGCATAGTTAGAGACATGAAAATAGCAATATAGTGACAAAAGGAAGATTTTATTAATTAATTCCTTAATAATGGTAATTGAACTGAGTGGAGTGCAATTTGCGCTGAAATCATATGCGTGATTTGAAATCACAAGTATGATTTCAGACCAAAATTGCACAACACAAGGTTCAATTACCACTTTATTAGATCCATTTTGAAATCGCCCAAATACAGGACTTGGTCAATTCAAATATTTTACTGATGCAGTACTGAGCTGGTTTTAATTTTAAATAAAAAGCGGAACCGCAAAACGCTTTTACAGCTTATTTTGTATGCAAAACAGAAAGACTTTGACGTCATGTGTCAAAAACTCAGTCAAGTGTAAAATGATGCGATTTAGAGCAAAAAATGGCACGATTTGGGAATAAATCGCACCAATTAGAGCCAATCAGATTACAGGGACCACCAGTGATTTCAAAATGGATGTAATAAATGGGAAAAAAACACTCTTTTTGAAAACATGGCTCTGAGTTGTGGTTACTTTTAAAATATAACTGAGCTCCTGTCAGCAGCTCCACTCAGGCTTAGTTCAGACTGATAGCACAAGAATTGATTTAAATCTCTAATGACTACGAAGAGGGCCATTTAAACATTGTTTAAAACAAAGCAAACGTAACACACACTGCAGCGCATGATACTCCCAAATCCCCCGGTCAATTTTCTTTCTTCCGTTCGTGTTTTACGATTTTACAGTTCCTCATCACAACATACATAGGTACAAGCAAGTGGCCTAGTTTAAAATTAGAACAATAACTCTGTTTAAGAGTTGTACGAAATCTGTGGCACGAAGGATTCTAGATGCCGCGAAACAACAAGTCCAAACGAAATTTGCCCCGCAACGCTCGGGAGACTTTACCTCAAATTCTTTTGAGACCGCAACCCTGTAACGATCTCGCCTGAAAACGTCGTAATCATTCTACAAGTAAAAGAAAATGTGAGGGTTAATAAAGATAAATGTGAATCACACAATGTCACTGAGGACGACTGATGTTTTCTGCGAAATACCTGCTCCAAAGCGTCCATCTTGAATCTTTCGACCTCAGACAGCCTCTGCGCAATTCTCTGCGCATTACTTGGCGAGAGTAACCGCTGAAAGGTAGCTGATGTTACGTCACGAAATACAAGAATACAAAACATTCCTTTAGTTTTTTTTTTTTTTTCGTAACTTTCACTTGTTGACTAGACTTCTGTATGGTGTCCGAGAACTGCCATTAAAAATATTCAAATTTATAGGAATTATTTTTGTTATTATTTTTTTGAAATTTCGATTTATTTCTCATTTTTCTCTTTACAATAAAAGCAAGTGAAAGTAAAATGTAAAATAGAAATAAAATGAAACCAAAGATAAATGAAATCAAATCAAAACTAAACACTGCTCGGCCGAGGGCTGTCACTAGTTTTTTTTTTTTTTTTTTTTTCGTGGTCGGAAAAAAAATTTGTTCGTGGCCGAACGCTGCCACATGGCCGAGGGCTGCCAAACAAACCCAGAATGCACTACCATCAAAAAGTTCATGAGAAGCAATTTCTGGGTCGAATAATTCATACCCATGTCCTTGTATGTCTAGCAGCATTAGTTTTTTGTCTGACTTTTCATAAGAAAAATGGGTTAGACATTGAGCCCTCTGACCCATAACATCTGTTTCCTCGACACAACAATCACCAGTACTGTTTAAGTACTTGGTAAACTGTCCATCAATAAACTCCTCCACAGTCACAGATTCTCCTTTATCATCTCCGCCGAAGTAGATCTTTCTATACCTTAGGACCTCTCCAAATGCATCAATAGCATGTTTTTCAATTATTTTTTGTTCCAACTGGCGAGCAAAATTCCTTGCAAGAAGATGCATCTGAACCGCCTTTTGGGTGTGTTGTTGGACAGCTTTCCCAATGTCATTTATTCCCTTCATAGCATCAGGAAGGTATCTTTTAATTACCCAGGTAGTCCCCTTGAACTTTGGGTGCTTTGTGGTTGCTTTGTATGCATTGCGAAACCCACCGTGAGCAAGCGGCTCTTTTCTTCATTGAATTCGACAGTTATTATTATACAGCTCCTTTCCTTTAATTAATTTATGCGTTGTATCTCCTGCATCACGCTTCTTCCCTCTTTTCGCAGTCACTTTCTCTTTTAACTTTTTCCACGCGGCATCCGCCATACTAAAATCTTGAAAGGCATCCTGCAAAGAACTCTGGGTTTGTTTGGCAGCCCTCGGCCACGAACAAATTTTTTTTCCGACCGCGAAAAAAAAAAAAAAAAAAAAAAGAAAAAAACTAATGGCAGCACTTGGCCGGGTAGTATTTAATTTTCATTTGATTTCATTTATCTTTGGTTTCATTTTATTTCTATTTTACATTTTACTTTCACTTGCTTTTATTTTAAAAAGAAAAATGAGAAATAAATCGAAATTAAAAAAAAAAAAAATAACAATAATTCCTATAAATTTGAATATTTTTAATGGCAGTTCTCGGCCACCATACTTCTGGCAAGCTACAATAAATGTATCTTTCAATTTTTTTTCCGGATCTAACCCTACTACCCCTCCCTACAATATCTATTTGATAACTCTCACACATTATAGCGGTGCTAGTAAATTTTAAATCAAATACTTGTGGTAGCAACACGGCAAGAGTACCATATAACCCCATACATTAATTATGCATTCAGATTGGTAGACTTTGTTTTTAAAGTTTTGTCGTGAAAGACAAAGAAGTGGAATGCATAATTAATGTAGGGGGCTATATGGTACTCTTTCCTAGCTAACTTTTGCATGAGGAAGTTTATATTAGGGCGCATTAATCTTGTTAAAAGCTCGCGATTGTTTATCCAACCGGCCATTTTTGATCTAGAGTTAGAGTGGATGGTGGGGGAAAGACATTGCCTCAACCCCGTCCTTCTTTGACTGTTACTCACCCCCACCCACTTAGTACAAAGCCTTCATGCTGCCATAAAAATCAAAGATGGCAGCTATAATTATCAGCAACAGAACGACCGGCTCCCGGTTAGTTCAGTGGATAGATCGCTGGACTGTTGTGCGGGAGGTCGAGGGTTCGAGCCCCGGCCGGACCAACACTCAGGGTCTTAAAATAATTGACATGAATTTGCTACCTTTCTATAACATCACGAAATGGTTAGATATTCTAGTCTTCTCGGATAGGGACGAATAAATGGAGGTCCCGTCTCCTGCACGGTTGGGGTAGGAGACGTTAATGTCTGTTCGAAAAGTACAAAAACGGGCAATATGAACTACCCCCGCGTTCGGTTAGTAGAAAGTTGTTACTCAACTTCTTATCATTATATAAAAAAACCTTTAAGTACAGAATGCAAAGGTTTTAATTGTATATTTTTGACATTCCCTGGGCATAATATTTACTATCATAATACAATAATCATGTAAAGAACTTACAATGATATATACACACATTATGTTTTGCGTATTACTGTGCAATCACAAAAACTACTTAAATTACACTTGAGTCCTGCAAGCTCAGTGGGTGTCCAAAGCACTGTCCATTACTTATATACACAACAAAACAAAAATAGTTCTTTAAATTGATGCGACTTTACCTCACTTTGCACATCAAACCAGTTGTCTGCTGATCACACAATAGAAAAAATTAAATTATACAGATATTCTTTTATACGTAAATGGAAAGACATTTTCAAGGGAACTAAGCTTAATGCAAACAAGGAAAGAAACCAAATAGAAATTAACTATGCAAATTCTTACCATTAATCATAAATAGTGTATAATATGCCTAAAAATTACTAAATGAATAAATAAAGGAGATCTGCTTTGGTTATTTTAAATCAACTTAACTTGCAATTTAAAGGATGGAAATTGTATTCTGGTTAATTTCTATTTGGATTTTTTTTTCCTGACTGCATTTTCCTTTAATGTTGTTGCAATTAGGAGAAAATAACTGGTGCAATGATGACAAGAGTAATGATTAACCCTGAAAACTCCCCTGAGTGACCAAGACAGAATTTCTCCTTACAATATCAATACAATACCAAGCTGACAAGTGATGAGAATTAAGAAAAAGAACAATTAGGGGATTAATAGTTGATCCAATACCAAATTCTCCAAACTTACATCATAAGAATGTATGGCAAACAGTAAAGAGAATTACTAAAAAGATCTTGGGAGGAAAAGGGTCAATATAACAAAATCCAAAGCGAGACAGCTCTTGCTTCTCACAAATAGACTAGAAAGTTGAAGCAATTTATGGGAAAGTGCATTATTGTTTGAAAAAAGTTACCATAGCACACCCAAGGGAAAGTATCTTTGGATGTTTTGTTGAGTTCTTAAGAAGGGCAAGGCAGTTTTTAATTTATCCACTGCAGCTTAAGCAATCAGGATTGTCTCGAGAGCATGCCAAGACTTCTGTGTTCTCCTTTTTGGTTTTGGTTGTCTTCTTGAGAGTTTCTTGATCAACTGTAAACTGGATTGCATTAGCAGCTGGGCGTGAACGCAAGTAGTACATTCCAGTCTTCAGGCCCTGAAAGATACATTGAGTGAATTAATTACAAGATTGTTCACTTCCCTCCCTTGGGAGAACAATTACTTTTTTATTTTTAATTAATAACGCATCTTGCCTGCATCATTAACTAATTGGTGGATCTTTAAGGTAATTAAGTCAGGTTTGATTCACATATATAATATTAAAATCAAACTGCTGAGGAGGTTTTTTTAATCATCAATTAGCATTCATCAGTTTAACTACTGTCATGTGCTACCCTCTTGAAATAAAGTCTACATATCACATATCACATTCTGTCAGGAGGTATCCAAGAGGAGTTGCAACACTTGAGGCTGGAGAAATTAAGAGAAGCTTGCTTACAAGAATTTATTATTCAACCAACTCAAAAATATTAATGCTTTGTAAAATTATAAAAAAACTAGTCATGTATAAATGGTACATGTCTGATGTATTGTTACCATAATTAAAAACATTTACTGTGATATTTGGATATACGGCAATAAAAACCTTCGATGTTCTTTGATTTCAATACTTTAATCCACACACTATCCTCATGGCAGCCAACGAGTACCACAACAACAACTTTCGCAAGGCATTGTGGGATGCCTACAAACAACCTTTTCACACTTCCGGTACAATACACTACACTTACCTTTTTCCAGCCATAGAAATGCATGCTTGTTAGCTTGCGATAACTAGGTTCAGCAAAGAACACATTGAAGGACTGGCTCTGGTCAATGAAGGCTCCCCTGTCTGCAGCCATGTCCACAAGAGTTCTCTGAGAAATTTCCCAAACTGTCTTGTACAGGGGCTTAAGATCATCGGGGATCTCATCAATGTGCTGCATAGTGAAGAATAAAAGGACACTTTTTATTTCAAGTCAAAGAATGCTTTAATTACAATGATTAAACATTGATGATTTCAGACGCAATGACAGCACAGTGACAATAACTCTCAATAAAGAAACGATTACTTTAAATTTAAATTTACAAGACATGTTTCGACATTCTCGTGTCATCTTCAGTTGCACTAACTTTTAACAATTGTACATTTGAATTTATATTCAGGTACGTTATAAATTATGTATCAGGGCTTACATTACAATTTGAATATAAAAGAGTGAAAAATCAGTGAAAATAGCTCGCGCATAACTGGACCAAAAAAAAAAAAATAATAATAATAAAAGACAAAAGGAACAACAATTAAAAGGAAAGAGACAAATCTAGATGCTTCAATTGCTGATTAAGAATGGGTTTTTCCCACTTAATATGCTGTGACAGAGTCACTTAGGCTTATTTCCTACTTAAACCATGTTTGTTCTGTTTATTTTCTGGAATTTTAGCAATTTGTCAGTAATGTTAGTAATGTGTTAACTGTATTAGTAATGTGTTAATTGTATTATTCCTTTGACTGCCGATTTCCCTTGTCATTCCTGTTTAACTGCACTTTTCCCTTATGTAATTCCTGTTTAATTGACCACTCCTGGCCCAAATTTGGTTTTAAGTTATTTTTACCTTTTCCTGTATTTTACTATAAGTTACAACCATTTGCTTGGTGAGTTCAGTTGATTTGTTACCTTCCTGAGAGTGCCCTTAAATCGGATTCTTAGCTATACTAGCTTTTGGTATGTTTCAGTATTTTATGTTTGTTTGAGCCCCAAGCTTAGCATGTAGTTGTTTCCATTTGTATTTTTGTAGTGATTTTCGGGTTAGAATTTGCTTAGTTTAGCCACATACTCCTTTTATCTTACTACTGTATTTTATTTATTTACTCTGACCTTTGTCACACAGCATGTAATTTCTCTGCTATATAAACTACAATTGTTTTTGTATTAGCAGCTGTAATATTTTGCTTACCTGCTTCCAGTTCATTGTTGCTATGATTCCTGTGTTTTCAGAACCAAATTATGGGTTCATTACACTAGTAATTTCATTTTCCCCTTTCACTGTTTTATACTGTATTAGCTCGAGTTGTAATATTAAGCCTAGCTCATAGTCTTTGTTGAATCGTAGCTACTAAAAGTTGGAATCACCTGAAACCACCTGAAACCATCTGAAACCACCTGAAACCCCCATGGAAACCATCTGAAATTACCTGAAACCACCCAAAAAGCCATCTAAACCCACGTGAATTAAACGTTATCGCAAATCGGTATCTTAATTTTCAGCATGACGCAAAGCTTCTGCATTGCTAATTTACTCTACTTTACGTCTATTTTCATCTGTTATCTCACTGTCACTGACAATGAAAATAGTTTCAGTTTCGCGACGCATTCCAAGATCTCGTTTGATAACGAAGGGAAGAGAGATAAATCTTGTAATTACACACTGTGTACACGCTTTTCGAGCTGCGTGGTCTGCGGTCTGCGTTTTTGAGGTCTGTGTTTACGAGACACCTGAGTTGCTTTGTACGATTGTACCAAAAATGATTTCATATAGTAGAAGTACTTTAACGTGAAAACAGATATTCCGAGATCTCGTCTGATAACATCAATGACAAAAGAGAGATAGATAAATCTGGTAATTACACACTGTATACACAAAGGAAAACTGATTGCGCACACGTCGACTGACTCGAAAGGCACACACATAACCTATGCAAGACTGGTACGGCTCGACAGTGGAGGGTCGTAACTGCGATATGTTCAATAAGAATTCAACTCCAATGTTTACATAGCAGTTTCGCTTACGCACTCCGTGATCTCGTTTGATAACAAAGGGAAGAGAGATAAATCTGCTAATTACACACTGTGTAGACCTTTTTCGAGGCGTGGCTATTCGAGGTGTGCGGTTTGCGGTGTGCGGTTTGCGGTCTACGGTCTGCGTGCTTTCATGTAATTTCAGATGGTTTCAGGTGGTTTCATTGGTGGTTTCAGATGGTTTCAGATGGTTTCAGGTGGTTTCAGGTGGTTTCAGGTGATTCCAACTTTTAGTAACTACCTTTGTTGAATTCCTACCTGGTGTAGCAATCACTATTTTTGATAGTTTCTGTCACACAATTTCCTGTTTTCAAGTACTTTGTTTGTTTCCTTTCTTTTACTGAATTATTTCTGTCTGTAGGTTATCCTTTAGTGTTAAGTACCTTCTCCTAATTCATTTTAATCTTGTTACATTCATTTAGCTCATTGGAGCTTTGTTTTCTTATTTATTGTTTAGTGTCACTCGTTCCTGTTTTTTTATTGTACCGTTGCATTTATTTGCTGTGTAATAAACTTGTAAATCTTCCCTCGGATCTTTTGTTCTTACGTCGACCGTTTTGGCCGTCTTACAATGCAATGCTTCTTTGATCTTAATTTGAAATTTTGAGGTGGCAGAATCTAAGATCATGAAACATTCTGTATCACTAGAGTAAAGACAGGCCCTTGATGATTGCAGGTGCCTGTAAATTTAAATTTAAAGTTGTTTCTTTATTGAGAGTTATTGATGATTTCCAATTGGATGATTTCAAATTTGGCCTGAGAATTCTCCAACCTCCCATGCCTTGTGTACACCAAGTAACTGTCAGTTGAAAAAGCCTTTTCCTTATCATTGAGAATGGAGATACCAATCGATCAATTAGGATCTTCTTTCCAGAGGTTGCTCACAGCTTGTACCATTTAAAAAAATACCTGAATGGATCCATTTGCAGCAATGATTTTATGCTTCAGGGTCTCATTCCATAGTCCTCTCTCAGTCAAGTCTTTCAACAGATGATGGTTTACAATCTAAAAGATTGAAGCCTCCTGGTTAGCTCAACTGGTTAGAGCACCGGATTGTGTTGTGCGTGAGGTCATGGGTTCAAGCCCTGGCCAGACCAATACTTGTGGTCTTTAAATAAGTGAGGAGAATTTGCTATCTTTCTGTAACCAAGAAATGGATAGATATTCTAGTCTTCTTGGATAAGGATGAATAAACTGTAGACCCAGTCTCCTGTAGGGTTAGGGGTAGGAGGCATTAATTTCCCACGCACGAGATTACTGTGTCGTGGATGTCCTCCCCTGGGGTGGGATGGGTGGGAATTGGCCCTGAAAAGCCCCCATGGGGAGTGGTCAACTAACCTATATGTATGTATTGAAGACAATGTGCCATTACTTTTACCATCAATACCTGTTTTTCCACAAAAATCAAGAATGTACCTGAAATTCTCCAGAGAGAACACGTCGAGTGTAGATGTTACTTGTGTAAGGCTCAAAAGACTCATTATTGCCAAGGATCTGTGCAGTAGAAGCTGTTGGCATTGGTGCAACCAATAAACTGTTCCTTAATCCATACCTAAATAAACATCAAAAAGATGATCCTCTGAGTTGTTGAATGGCTTGTTTTTACCAAAGTAGGAAATTAATAGACAGAAACCCTGTTAAAGAAAATGTTCATTGTGGTGTGTAAATGTTTAATACTTAGCCTCACAATGTGGAGTCCCGCTATCAAATGTATTGATAACGACATTTTGACTGCTGTACTGCTAGTATTTGTCAGATGATAAGTTTGCAACTTAATGAATAATTACCAACTTTAACATTTTTACCCCTTAGGGTGGCAATATCACCCCTGAATCAAACATTAAGGTCACAAGAATAAAGGAAATGATCATCAACTAAAAAAGTGCTTGATTTTAAACAAATTCTCTTAGTCAACATCTTAGGAAATGTATAAAGAACAGTATGGAGAATATGCATACTGATGTTAGGCTGCATATTCTCCATAAGGGTTAAGAATTAAAAAGTTTTGATAACCATAATTATTTTCTCAATTAAAGAACATCTTACTTTTTTATTTCTGCCTTGAGAGCTGCCCAATCCCACAAATCTGATGGGGTGACATCCCAAAGATCATACTGAAGTTTCTACAGAAATGAAAGAGATTACCGGTAAGTATGTTAATGAGTGAAGGAAGTCATTTAGGGTGACTTGAAACTTTGATTCCTAAGAATAATCATGTTATTTCTAATGACAGTATCCACCCTGAATTAATCATTTGGGCAATATGAATGAAGAAAATGCTTACCAAATGACAAAGCTCTTAGCTTTGGAACAAATTCTTGTTTTCATTGTATCTGTATTACAGCAGTGGTAAAGACGTCTCCCTCTTAATTCTCAGACTTAGTAATTTAGAGCTTTGGTACCTCTTTGTTAATGTTTTCACAAATAACACTCGGAAGCTTTGTAAATACATGTACAATCCATTTTCAGATAATTCTTAGCTTTCACCTACTGATACATTGAATCTCGAGTTTTTGGTAATAAACCTCTCTTAATTAAACACCACCTATTCCAAGATTGAAGTGTATTATAAAATCATTTACCCCTTTGCTAGCAGGTGATCCCTTATAGGTTTCATATGGTCCCTTTTCTTTAGCCAGTTGGCAGGAAGCCTATAATGGAGTGAACAGTATTAGATATTTGTCTCTTTCCTGGTGCTAAACAACTTAATCTAAACATGAAGGCAAATTAATTATTCTTTAACAATTTGACTACCAATACTGGGTTTTAAGTCAATGTTTGCATGTCCTTAATCAGACCAGGAAGAGATTGGAGTAAGATTCTGTTCAAAGAATAGTCAGGTTTTTTATCTTGGAGACTCAGTTACTCTCCAACAATGCATCTCTAAAACAAAATTACTCATATAAACCTATAAATTAAAAAAAGCTTACTGTAAGGGCTCCAAAGTAGATTGTCTCAAATATTTTCTTGTTCAAATCTTTGGCCTCTTCACTTTCAAATGGATATCTCATCAGAATGAAGGCATCAGCCAATCCCTGAAAGAACAGTAAAGAAATAATCAGCTATGAAATTTGTTTATTCACAAAGTGAACTTCTAGTTAAATTGTGCATTAAAAAAAAATACATAGAGAGTTGTCCAAAAAATTAAAACACTACAGCATTTTTTACCTGAACACCGATACCAATGGGTCTATGTCTTTTGTTTGATTTTTCAGCCTGAAAAATGTAATCATAGACTATCAGAAACAGGAAACGGCTTTAGATTAACAGGACAAAATATAACAAAGATCCCATTAATTGAATAAAGTCCTACATTCTGATTGGTTAATGAGGCAAGGTCTTTGGCTTGGAATTGAGTTGAAAACAAGGCTAAGTGATAGTTTCACATATTTTGTTTTGCACTCCAGATAAAAACTAACAGATTACTTTTTTTTCTCTTACCTTTATTCAATTATGTGCTGAAAGGAAAACTCAATAACTAGACTTGTGAATTCCCCATTAAAATTACACTTGAAAATCAATCAGCACTTCAGTTTTTGTGTGCAATTTAAAGCAGAATTTTCAAGGTCATCAGTTTTTCTAGTAAATTGACTAAACAAAACTAAAACTACAAAACCTATTGGCTAAGACTGAAGAAAAGAATTTGAGCACAGGAAAGAAATAATGAAAGCCTATACATTGTAGACAAAATACTAATAGTTAAAGAAAAATAAAGTTCTAAAACAAAGTTTAAAACATAAAACAAAAAAGATGCCTCTTAAACAAACCTCCTTCACTGGGTAGTAATTGATGTCAATAATCTTGTTCAAGTTGCGTGTTACCACCTTAAAAATATTTTATGACATAAATCAGTATAGAGTAAATTATTTAATACTAAATAATAAAATGATAGTTTTCCACTTTTTTTTTCAAACTCTGTATTTGCACCTGTAACCTTTCTACTAACCTGGGTAACCTCAAAAAGCTTTTGGAAGTTGTATGTCTTCTGGACAGTTCCATTAGTTACAACAAACTTGTTGAGTGCAAGAGAAGCTAAGTTACAGACAGCAACCTGAAAGATAAATAGAAAGATACTTTGTTGTTTCCATGACAATAAAGTAGGAACATGGGTTTCCATAAGTGTCTGCCATTGTTTCAAAAGTTGTAGCTATGAAATTACACTGCCGGCTGAAATTTCAAAAGGTGATTCAAAGGTGGTGAACAAGTTTAAGTGTGTAACCTTGGAAGTGCTCATTATGCTTTACTATGCGATCACCAGCCAAAAAATCCAGCTGGTGATTGCCGCTTTTTCATCTGGCCAATTTCTCCGGCAGCAAGCACTTAGCAACAACCCTGCAAATTGTGGCCATGTTTTAAGGGGCTTAAGACAAGAGCCTGTCTGCAGGCTAAACAGACTGCAGTACAAGATCTTGCAAGCAGCAGTAGATGGCTAGTGTAAGAGACTTTTATTGAAACTCTGAGCTATGTCTCCTGATGCCTTTTGAAGAGAACATAAAGATGTAAAACTTTTGTGGGAAAAAGAAACAGGCTGGTCTGCTATTAAACATCAACATCAAAGCTCACCTCATCTGGACAGCTGTACTCCACAATTTCAGTGCACAAATTGCTGCATTTGATTGTTCCAACATTCTGGGTGGATATAAACAGTTTGATTTAAAAAAAGTTGTGATTCAATTTCAGTACAATTTGATACTTGTATCTTGTCTAGTACTGGGTGGGTAAGGAAAGTTGATGGGGAAGAGTGATAACTGCAGAAAATCCTTTAATCATTAAGAGTGACTAGTATCTTATTCTCTTTGTAGTATCATTCCTGAATCACACATTAAGGTTACAGGAATAAAGTAAATGATCACCCAATAAAAAAAGCTCGAGATCATTAAACAAATTCTCCTTGTTAAAACCCAAAGCTGTGGTCTAGCAGCACCTGGTGGCTCCTGGCACCTAACTTTTGCTCTTAGGCAACTCAGGAATTTTAGTTTTTCATAAAAAAAAAAAAAACATATGCTGGGCACCCTGGACTCCATTCCATTATCCTTAGAGCACTGCCTTGAAACCTAAGGAAATGTATAGAGAAAAGTATGGAGAAAATGCATACTGATGTTCAGGTGTTATGGCATAACCCACTTGTGTACCTGCTGGTTACTTTTCCTGTTGCATGCATCTTTGTATAACATGTACGGTGTGCCTGTCTCAATCTGTGATTGACAGATGGCCTGCCAAAGATTCTGTGCTTTGACTTGTCGCCGAAACTTTCCTTGTTCCTCGTAGCTACAAACAGGATTAAAAGACAAAGAGAGTGAACATTTCCAGTACTAATGAGGGATTTGATGCCAAACTTACACCTAACTTTTGAATGTTTTGCGCATACCTATCCAGGGCTAAAAATTGACGGTCGCACGGTCGCCAGTGGCGAGTTAAAACTGACTAGGGCGACCAAAAGTTTAAGTTTGATCGCCCGATGGGCGACTACATGTACAATCTCCAAAAGCTGTAATGCAATGTAAATTATGAGAAGTACAAAGTTAAAAATAAAACCCAATATGTAGTTTAATCGGACTACCTTTCTCTTCGTTTTTTGCCTGGACTCTAACATCGTCCATTTTAGTAAATTTTTAGTTTTGAAGTGGAAATTCCGAGCCGTTTTCACCCGGGTGTTTTCACGAGCGATCCACATTCAAGGCGCCATTTTAGAATTGCCACGTGACTCTCCCCCAGACTTCCGTGCGGGATGGTTTCGAAACACATGTTTTCGCTTTTCGAACATACTTTTCGCCTAGATGTGAAAACATTTTAAACAAAAGGAAATCCTGGGCTACTTCTTTTTGGGATGGGCGACTAAGAATTCAAGTTAACTGGCCCAACTGGCCACCAAGCACTGGAGTTAATTTTTAGCCCTGCCTATCAGCCACACCTATTTTCAGGAAATCTTCAATGTTTCAGTTTTCATGTTTTCAGGGGTGTTACCACATGCTTTTGTTCATTTTCGCTGTTTCTTTTCCTCTCTTCGTTCCACATTTAGGCAAGTATTCATCCCATACATCACTTCGCCAGTGCCACATTGATGAATGACTGAAGGAAGGTTCTGACTTCAGAGACCATGCCCTGCTAATTCCTCTTAATTTTAATCCATCAACCCCAGAGTGACAAGCATATAATTTCACCTGACAGTATCACCCAGGGGTTTCATCACAGGCCAGGAACTGGGTAAATTTACCGATTGTGAGGAGTTTTGCCCACCTCGTTCGTTGATCAAGGAGAAAGTTTATCTTATAAAGAAGTTCAATTAAAAAAGTTTTGCCAGCCTGTGAAAACCAGTTGCACTCCTGCTGAAAACTTTAACGAAACCCCTAATCACTCCTAAATCAAACAACATCAAGGTCACAAAATAAAGAAATGATTTTGCACATACCGGGTGTAAAGCTCTTCAAATTCTTCACCCCAACAATCTTGTAGCCCAGGACACTCATTTGGACACATGAGTGACCACATCTCATCCTTCTCAACGCGTCTCATGAACAAGTCAGGGATCCACAATGCATAAAAAAGATCACGAGCACGCTAGAGAATCACAGATAGCAAATTAGTATGAAGCAACTAAAAAAAATCTTTGCTTCCTGGGGGGGGGAAGGGGCATTTCTTGAAAATCCTGGTAGCTTTGCAGACCCAAAATAATATTGTAAAATCTAATTCTAGGGATGTTTAGTGCAGGTGTCAGCTAAAAAACCAGTACATTTGTTTCATCTCCTAATATTTTCATGGTTCAAAATTTCATCACAGCGATCCTGAATGAAATACAGTAAAGAAAATGGAAATGGATCATGTTTATTGTAGGTACTCAACTGATATATGGGACGACACTTGGGCAATAATTGGCCGATAGTGGCTCAATATATCGGGCAAGATTATTGACTATTAATTGAATTAATTTTAATAATTTATTCCATTTTCACTGCATTAATTTGCAGTGGGGAAGGACTAGAAGGGAACATATGAACCATTCGAGCTAGTCCACCTTTTCACCCCAGGGGAGGACATCTATCACAAAGTAATCTCGTGCGTGGGAAATTAACGTCTCCTACCCCAACCCTGCAGGAGATGGGACCTCCATTTATTCGTCCCTATCCAAGAAGACTAGAATATCCAACCATTTCTTGATGTTATAGAAAGGTAGCAAATTCTTCTCAATTATTTTAAGACCTTGAGAGTTGGTCCGGCTGGGGCTCAAACCCTCGACCTCCCGCACAACAGTCCAGCGCACTATCCATTGGGCTAACTGGGCAGCAGTTGACTATCAAGCGAGTCTCCACTAAGTATCGACCAACTATTCACTGAGTGTTAACTGACATATTGGTCAAGAGCACCTACAGTAAACATGATCCAAGAAAATCACCTTTTCATCCACCTACTCAGTTCAGATCCTACATCTACCAAAATTGCTTGAGAACTCAGTTTGCTTCTTCCACAATACATTTTGAGCGAAACAGAAAAGTTATAATAAATATCATCCAATTTTCACCTGCTCTTCTTTACCAGTGTTCTTTCTCAGTTCCAAGAAATCATAGACGTCACTGTGCCAAGGCTCCAGATATATGGCAAAGGCACCGGGTCTCTTGTTGCCTCCTTGATCTACGTACCTGGCTGTGGCATTGTACACACGTAACATTGGAACAAGGCCATTTGAGACTCCATTGGTCTGGTGAAAGAGGAAATAGAAATTTGCAAATCCCTTCGACAAAACTTTTGACAATTTCATAGTATGGAAAAGGGCTTTTTTTGACATTGTGAATGGTACGAGCTAGATGTGATCAATTTGAAGCTTTAAAATCCCTTCACCTCCCCCCCAGGCATTTGAACTTAAGAAGATTGACTTTCTTAAATTCCTGCCCCCCCTCCCAGCCAAAATTAGCTTTCAAATGCACTGCCCAATATTAAATGATTCTTTGTGGGGTCAATGATTGTTGTAGAAGTTTGCCAAGTCACATATTACTTTTTGATGCTGCTATTGGGTGCTTCCCTCGCGAGCATCATTAAACCAGGGTCCTTGCACTTTTTCAGGAACCCACTTTAAGGAACTTTTTTGCATTAAATAGGAGCTAATAGCAATAAAAAAAACATTGCTCTTTACTGTTAAAAATAACAGATAAAAGTCCAACGAGTATGACTTCAAACGCGTGCATCAGAGTGATCACATACTAGGTAACGAAGATCATTTTTCAAGGCACCAATCAGGTACAATATATATAAAAATCACCAGTCAAATGTAATTGGATGCAGAATTTGAAAGGAAAACTCATTTTCACAGCTTGTGCAAGAAACTTACACTTTCAACACCAACAACAAAAGAAAACTTCTACTTTGATTCATCTGCCATTATTTCCAAGAACTTTTCAAGGACCCAAGTCTAAATTTAAGGGTTTTCAAGTCCTCGAAAACAAAAAATTAAATTTAAGGACTTTCAAGGAGTGTGGGAACCCTGATATATAATGTGAAAATTGTCTTTCTAAGCCATTCCCTCACAAAAGCAGACTCTTTACCTTTAAACCCCTCTATTAAAACACATGTATCACACTAGAAAGACTTGACATTTCTAGTTCAAATGCCCCACCCCACCCCTCCATTGGCAACTTTTCTGACTCAACCCACCCCAGATTTTCCAACAAATGAAAGCTCTAAATTGTAGAGATTCTTGACTGTCTTTCTCTCAGCAACAAATCAGCTTTTCTGATAACACCTATAAGACACTGTCCATGCACCACCTTCATCAATGTGATGTCTTACCCCAGCAATGTAGCTCCCAGAACCCCGGATGTTATGAACATTGATCCCAATTCCACCTGCCGCCTTAGATATATTTGCACAAAGACTCAGTGTTTCATAAATCCCATCAATGCTGTCATCTGTCATGGTCACAAGGAAACAACTGGACAATTGAGGTTTACATGTGCCAGCATTAAACAGTGTTGGTGATGCGTGCGTAAACCATTTCTCAGACAACAGTTTGTATGTTTCAATTGCTGCATCAATGTCATTCTGGTGAATTCCAAGTGCAACTCGCATCAACATGTGTTGTGGTCTTTCAGCCACTTTGCCATTGATTTTAAGCAAGTAGGACCTCATCAGTGTCTGCAAAGAGTAATTTTAAGGATTTTAAATAAGACCAATTAGAAAAAAAAACAAAAGGCTCAGATTCATTTAAACAAAACAAGGTCCCACATACCTTAACACCAAAGTAGTTGTACTGGTAATCACGGTCATAAATGATTTCTGAGTCAAGTCTCTGAAAAAAAGAAGAGGCAAAATTTGAGGATTTCCGTTTTTATCTCCGATACAAATGCTGACAAACAAAACAAGATTGCTTTGATTAATTTCAGTCCTACGAGTGAAAGAGCTATGAAAATTTTATGTATCAAGTAACATTTACTTGATAATATATTGATCTAGCTACAGCTTACAGGGGAGATCTGATTTGATTTCAAATTCTCACAAAAAGGCAATAAAAAAAATTATGAACACTGGTTAGGTGAATTAGTTATCTATCCTAGAAGTGAAATAGTAAAAAAAAAAAAAAAAAATGCAGGTGGAACAAGCAGGGTTGTTATAGAGTACTCATGGGTCAAGTGACTCTTTTCATTGCCCCAAATAAATCATAAATATACTTGTTATCAGTAATTTTACTTTTCCTCTGGAAAGTAGATTTAAAACATGATTGAGTTATGGGAGATTTTGATCCTTACAGTGGTAGTGCCATGTAATACAATACATTACAGTTGCAAAAAAGTTGCTGCTACCTGTGCAAAAAACACACCCAACTGTTCAGCTCTCAAGATCTGATTTCTACTTGGAGAATTTGGTATTGGATCAACTAAAAATCCTCTGATTGATATTTTTCTTTATTCTCATCACTTGTCTGCTTGATATTGTAATGAGAATTTCTTCCTTGGTCACTCATGGAAATTAAGGATTAAGAAAACCCTGACAAGTGATTCATCTGTATCATCAGAACTTGAACTGGCTGCATTTGAGAAAATATTTCATTGCAATTTCCACCATGAACTATCCAACTGCAGATACAACAATCAGAGTACACAGGTTTGTAAACTTACATCAGCGTTCTCCATTACAAGTTCATAAGTCTCCTTAGAGATCAGAGGAGAATGCTTTTCATTCTTTGGGTTGACATAGTTGTAAAGATCTGTCATTACCTCTATGGGAAAAATAAAAATAAAAAAATGAAATAAGAAATGGATGAAAAACCATGTAAAATGAATTAATTTGGAATGGAGGCCACCTCCATGTGATAGGCCCAACTCAAGAGCTTTTACAGCCAGAGCAGTGGTCATTTCTGTTATTTTTGTGACCCAGATGTGTGCTTGAGGGGTGATACGGTACTGGGAAACTGGGTGCTAGTCCCTTATAACAGTCAAAGGGTAAATGCAAACTAATTTCTTAAATTTCTTCCACGTACAAGGCTATGCTCTAAGAAAAATTGAAGGGAGCCCAGTGCTCTGAAACTGTGAAATCCAGGGTGCCTAGCATATACTTTTTAAAAAAAAAACTAAGATTCCTGAGTTGCCCAAGAGCAAAAGTAAGGTGCCAGGGACCACCGGACACTGCTAGCCAACAGCCCTGATGCACTATAGGGACAATAATGGTCAAGGAGATTTCTTGGTCACTATACGAATTGTCAGGTCTTACAAGTATGAGGGAAAGTGCAAAAAGCGTGACAGAGGACATGAGGTCGTGACCACAATTTTTCCACTAACCACTGAAAATCTTCTTTGTTTCTTTGTGAAGATTAGAAACTTCAATCCTGGCAGCAAGGACAGCATAGTCTGGGTGAATGGTTGTCATGGAGGCAGCTATCTCAGCAGCTAGTATATCCAGCTGAGTTGTGGCTACACCAGGGTAGATCCCATCGATTACTTTCTTGACAATCTCAAACTGAAGTATAGAAAAAAAGAAAAGGCAAGTGTAAGCAGGATGGTTACTGCAAAATCTGGGAGACAATCTGAAGCTTCGTTATACGACGTGCCTTGTAAATACAGGATATTTTTACATAACTGCTCGAAAATAAGCCCAGTACGTATTTTATTGCATTAACTGCGCAAAAATTTTCCATTTTCGTGTTCGTGAAGTGTTCAAAGTACCCTCAGAAGTCAATGCGTTCCTTGACTTTCTTTGAAACGCATGTGGTTTCGATTTAGCGCCAACCTTGTTAACTTATCAATAAAAAATTTCGAAAATTCTCTAAATTAGCAGCCCCTTTTAGTAAACAGTATACACAAACTTTCAGTATTACTTTATGCACAATCTGTTTAGGCTAATTATAAATTGGTTTCCAATTGTAAGTTATAAATATCGAGGGTTTTCGAAGCAATAACTTTCATAATTACGCGATTCGCGATAAAGGCAGTTAATCAAATTCATAAAAAAATAAAAGTAGATAAAATAGAAAGTTGTTAGTAAATTATGATCACTGCACGGATTTCAGACGAGGTTTTGCAGCGTGGCTTTTGTCGAAGAAGAAATTTTACCGTAGAGAGGCAGTTGTAAATTGCGCGCCAAGATTTTTCAATTTGACCTGAAGACGACAAAGAAAATGGTACTCTCAAGGATTCCACGAGATTCATTAGTCCAAAAGTTAAATATTATCGAACAGAAACAGGCATTTGCAATCAATCCCAAAGATAAATTGTAGATTTCGTTTTGCCATTTGGCGCCAAAAGATAAGTTATTGTTCACTTCGATTAGTCGATCCTATCGTTCACCGATTTACACGTAAAAGTAATCTTACCGTGTCAACAAACTCAGAGAGCTCATAACCAAGCTTTTTGATCCTAGCAGTGACTTTATTTAGATTGATCTCCTCCTCTTTTCCATCTGGAAGTGAAAGTGAAATGTACATGAACAAGATGGCGGTCAATACTTGCGCAGTTCGTTAGAGAAAAACAAAAACCTTACTTCGTTTAAGGACGTAAGAAGAAGGTTTCTTGGTTTTCTTCTCTTGCTTTGAGTTGTCGGCCATAGTGCAAAGAAAAATTCTCTTAAAAAGGGTAACCAAAAAGAAAAATATCTACTGCAAATTTCCAAACTAACTTGACCTTGTGGCGATGTGAGGTAAGTGATTCAAGTTTGGCGCCGTAAGACAATTCAAGTTCTTTTTCCCGCGTGTGATTAAAATTAGCCAATCAGAACCGCATGGAACAATCAATCACCAAATACGGATAGATCAGGCGATCCACTTTCTTTGTATTCTCTTTTGTTTTATCTTTTCCCTGTATTTCGGATGTCAACTTTAATTAGGACCAACGTTATTTTGATTATCACTCTCTTCCTCTTTGCTTCTACCCTTAACAAACTAAGTTTGTTTGATTCGGGGTTTGTCCGATTGAGTTAAGCTACGGGAAAAATGGAAAAAAAAACTAATTAATTAATTAAAAAAACCCAGTGATTTCAGATCAATCATGGCGAACAGTTATCAAAGCAAAAATGGCGTGCGCGAGGCTGGCGTTCGCAAGGGGCAATCTCATCGCATTCTTCCTCCCTCGGTCGCACGAACACTCAGACTCTAGAAAAGATGAAAAAAAAAATTAAATAAAAATAAAGAAAAGACAAATAAAAATATTGAATGGAATCATCAGTGTTCTGCAGGCCAGAGATAAAGTAAATAAATAACCGGCCTATCAAATCAATACGCCTCTTCCTCCCTCGGGCTAACGTGAAAGATGAAGAAAAAAAAAAAATTAATGAAATAAAGAAGAGACAAACAAAAAATATTGAATAGAATTATCAGCGTTCTGCAGGCCGGAGGTAAAGTAAATAAATTGCAGACCCATCAATTAAATACATCATTGTTAACTGACTTTCTGTGTTCTGCCAACTGCAAACACTGTATTTACCCAAGCTGCGCACGACTTTAGGAAGTAGCAGAAACGTTAGGGACAAAAACCCTTCTCAATTTCTGAAAAAATTGGATGACAACACCCATAGCACTCAAGAACTGGCCTTAAAGTTCACGTATGATTGACTTGTGACCGAATAAACTGAAGCATTTTCCCTGACTCCAGTGTGATGAAAGCCTTCCATAAACAGTTGATTTAAGAAGGAGAGCGTTTTGACGTTATCGCTGAAGAAGTGAAAAATATTTTGATCGTAAAATTACACTAGTGCTTAACGGTCAACACTTAAAAGAGTTGATTATTTTTGCGGGTGAACTGTTCCACGAAATTTTGCCCAGCGCGCGGAGAAAATTTGTTAATGAAGGGATGGCCATGCGAGGCCCTAATTTGGCATGAAAATATATTCTAATCTTTGTTAAAGGAACATTATTTAAACATGAAAGCCAACGGTTCTCCTCCTTTTTTTTTTTTTTTTTCTTTGCTCAGCAGAAAACTTTTCGCCTTTCGGATCTCATAAGATCTAATAATGTCCGCGATCATGATCAACCGGGCAATATTTGCGCGCCCAACAGAGGCTGATGTTTACATAAAGCTCCTCAAGTGCTTCTTCTATATTTTTCGCGGGCATACGCAGACATCACAGGCGGCGTGCAGGCTAGTAAATGTCGATAAGATGACAGTCGTACGTGTAGAGCTTCCCTGCAGAAAAAATCATGCGTGCAACTCGCCCACGATTTGGACTTCTAAATTGTGGCGTGTTTTTGTTTTCATTCCTGTTCATTTTGTCCGGGAATATTGGAAGCTGTGACCATCAATCACTGTGCACAAAACCCAGCCTTTGATTTCCAGAGCGGTTAGAAAAGCAGCAGCTGTACATGTTGCTTTGAGATTTGCCGAACGAATTTTTGACTCCTTGAGTTATCTGTTCTGTGACTGAAAAAGTCTGAAATCGAGAAGTTTTAATCCATAAGGTTCCACTGAATGATGTATTAAAAACAGAGTTTTGTATGATCGTTATCCGATCAGTCATTATATGATCATGTTTAGGATGATTTTGATCGCTCAGAAGTGCCTCAGTATCGTTTCTGTTCTGTTTATATCTAAGGAGTCATGCAAAGCATGAATACAGAATCAGAAAAACTATGAGATGGACATCCAATTACTTATGGATGACCAGTTGGTGTTTTTCAATAAATTGTAGGAAACAAGATCATGAAGGTTAGCCTCTAAGCTTAAAAGGAAAAAGGTAATTGACTAACTGTGGGGATAGGAAACAAACATCTGGATAGAGCCAGAACCTTGTACTCTATCAAATTGCAGTTCCTGAAAATTTTCTCCAATTAACCTACCAAAGCCATTTAATGTTTGGAATATTTGATTATCTTTCTTGAAGCCCGAAGGGAAATAGGTGTTTACAAAGGAAACATTACATTCGGAAAAATGAATATGTTAATATTTTTTTGCTGCACATCAACACTGTTTACACACTGTAACTTGGACGATATCTGAACGACTCTCAGTCTTTGAGAGAGGCCGATTTTTTCGGCCATCAGAAATTTTTCTCCTCTCCATTGTGGCCGTAATCGGTGCAAAGTTGTTCCCACTCGCTTAAAGACAAATTTATCAATTCAATTTGGGAGCCAATGACGTAGTTAAAAGAAATGTCACTAGCCTAAACGATATCGAGTGTTTTCCTTCTTCTGTTTATTCCATAAAATTGGGGTCTCGTTCTCGCCCACGTAAATTTATGCAAATTTTTCAGCAACCTGCGAAGTCGCAATTTCCTCGAGAGAGAATCACTAATTTGCTTTTAGCGAGGATTGCGCTTCGTAATAGAGCCATTTATGTTAAAAAACAAACAGTAGGCTAGCAGTACGAAATATGGGATTTCAGTAAAATGAAAGAGAAGATCATAACGTAAAACTCTTCAAGATCTTTGTGTTAATTCGCCAAAACAAGGAATATGAAATTTCAGAGACTAGCAATTAAAAAAAACTTCTCATTTGAGCATAATTTTTCATGTCAATCATAAATCCAGGCCGATATTTTTACTTGTTTTCCTTAAAATTGAGATTTTAGAGGTTTAGTCAGGAAAGCCTAAACGAAAATTTGATCGATCCGAACACAGTCAAGTACTTTGTAGACAGTAACCAAACGTAACTCTATAAGGCTAATGTTGTTTGAATTCGACTGGAATACAGTTCGATCGTAAGTTACTCAGGCAATTGAGCCTTGTGCGAATTTTGCGAAACGCGATCGTCCGCTTAGTGCCGATAACACCTGCTGTTTGAATTTTATTTACCGAGCGAAGACTGCAAGACTAACATTTATGACATCAGCTCTGCGCACGGAAGGTCTAATTAAAATGTGGCTCATTTAGGGGGTGCCAGAGTTTACCGTCGAAATGAAACAATTAAAGATATTTTCTCGATTAGATGAAACTTGCGAAGTCAGAGTTTACGTTAAAAAAAAAAACCTGTTAGGGTTACAGTAAATTGTTGAAAACAAATCTATCTAGCCAGATCTGTCAAGGCTGAACTTTAAGTATTTCTTTGACGTAAAAGTGATCTCAATGTCCAAGTGAACCACATTTATTTAAGCGCTTTGAATCAGTGACTCGCAGCCTATTGGTGGATTAAACTCACATCCGGCTGCCATCGACTGGAAAAAAACATTGAGATCAAAAATAGGCTCCCCGGCTAATTTATGCGCTAAAAGTCTCAGTTATTGCCGTCGACGTCATTTTCAATGCCCCTTCCGCCAGTTGCTCTGTTTCCAGTCTAAAAATAAATCAATAACGAGCTGAAGCGCTCATGGATGGGCAATTTCAAGCGATGTTTGCTGTTTAGATATCATTCCAAGTCGATACTCGACAGAAACACAGTGTAGCGGTAACGAGGTGTCGCTTTTTCGCAAGTTTAAAACTGTTTACAAACTTCAACGCTATTCTCGCGGTTCAAATTATCGTTGTTTGGAGGTGTCTTTATGGCTTTCGCGTTTGGAGATTCGTACCTGAAGCTTCCGCCAATAACCCAAGAAAGCTCCGTTGAAATCGACGGCGAAGACTCCAAGAGAAATTTGGGGATCGTTCGCGATAAACATGGCCTTGTGCGACTTCCTCCTATCGTGCAGTTGGATTCGCTTCGCTCCACATCAACCGGCGCGCAAAGGTTTCGAAACGAAACCCAAACTGCAGCATCAACCGAAAACGCCGAAGTTGCGATGTCAACATCACCAATGAATATGGCAAACAAAGTGGAGAGTTTAAGGTTGCAGGGACGCTCGAAAAAACTTAAGAAAAATAACAACAAGACCGAGGATGAAATGAAATTAATTATGGAGGCAGCTGTCAAGGAAACCAGTGAAGACGAAACAAGTTTTTTTGACAGCGAAAATGTTTCTCACGTAAGAGGGAAAGCAAGTCGCCAACGCTTAGGTTCACAAACTAGCAATGACGAATTTCTCCCTTTACATAAAGATTCGCTCTTGCCCCGCCGGGGAAGCAGCATCTTTCAACCTACAAAGAAGTTAACAAGGTCGCGCAGGCTGGCAAAATCTTCTCCTGAGTTATCAAATAGGAAGAAAAATTTGCGACTTCTCGCCGATGGAAATGTCAGTGAGCGTTCTATGTCTCCCCTCGTAGCAGGTTTTATGCCAGTAGTCCGATCGAACCTTTCAACCCGTCCACAGCTTGCCGTACAGGACATCGACGGATCAAAGCTTAATTCTCGAGTACTGAATAACGCTGAGATTGAGGAAAAAACAAAAGAGCACGGCGGCAAACGCAGAAATTACAGTAATCAACGCTGGAAAACTGATGTTGCAAATTCACCACAGAGCACCCCTAGTTCACCGGTTTGCAGTGAATCTGCTAACTCTGAGATCAAGCAAAAAGGTCGAAAGTCATTAAACGATATAACGGACGCAGAGCAGTTTGTTGACAGGCGGAGACCCTCTTTGAAAAAGCAAAATCTAATTTATGATGCCGATGTCGATGGACTAAAAATTGAAGGAAAGAGCTGCTCTCAAAGTGAGAAAGAATTGCAAAGAGGAGGTGCTCTGACAGAGCGCAACGTCAATATGTTAAACCCACCGAAAAACGAGGAAAAGAGGCATTCATTGTACGACTTGCAGCAAATATTAACCTTGCTGCAGAAGGAAGATTTAAAGCGGCAGGCTTCCACCACGGCTTTATCGTCTCGAAATGCAAGCGCCGCCTCTAATGCGAACGAGAGGGAACTCAGTGAGTCCGTTTATGACTTAAGGGAGTTCCTGTTGATGGCGGCGGCCGAAGCGTCCAACGCAGAGCAACTTAAGAAGACAACAACGAACAAAGTAAGCGCAAATAACTCACAAACGAACTCATCATCGCATCTTGTGCCTCCTGGGAGAGAGCGAGACGATAGAAAAGGCTCAGTTTACGACCTAATGGAGTTTCTCTCTCTCGGAAATATCAGCGAAACGGGCTCTGGATCTACCAGCGAGAACTCTAGCCGTTCGACTTCGCCGCGAATTTTATTAACGCCGCATGCCAGCTCTAGTTCAAATGACTTGCTCTCCGTTGCCAACCGCAGCGAGGAAGCCAGGAGAACGTCTACTTACGACATCATGGAGTTTTTATCTCTGCCGCGTTCCGGGGGTAATTCGCGCCCTAATTCAGGTCCTAGTAGCCCGGCTCTTCACAAGGAAGGGCCTAGCGCTGCAGAAAGCGACATGAGCGATTCAGGTACTGGCAAGGTTAAAGAGAAGCGAAGTGTGTCTGTATACGATCTGGAAGAATTCCTGTCTATGACATCTGATATACCACCGCTTGCGCGAGTCACACCTTGGGATGAAGAACAAACAACAATTAGAAGCAAAACTGGTTTGAATTCTGAGGAAGGTGCGAAAAGAGATTTGCAACAGCCGAGAGGGTCAGTGTACGACCTGAGAGAAATCCTGAGTGTGTTACAACAGGAAAATGAGAAAAGAGGCGAATCTACGTATAATTTACGCGAGATGTTGTTTCATTTTCAACGTGAAGCCGAAGAAACTGGTCAATCTTCACCCCTGCAATCGACCAATTCATCCGAGAAATCTACGGTCGCTTCCTCCCCCGTAACTACAACGAACGAGAGCAGTGGCTACTCGACCGGTAATGACCTAGCAGCATCAACAAATACATCGTCAGCTACGGATGTAACCGAGAATAGTCGGCAAATGTCTGTGTATGATCTTAGAGAGTTCCTTTCGCTTTATGCCGCTCAACAAAACCCGTCGCCAACTCATCAGCAACAGCTTTCATCTGCAAGTTTATCGAGGCGGAAATTTTCCGGCGTTTCCCAAAGCGGTGTGAGCATACTCGTCACTGATGAATCGAACAGAAGCATCGACAGCGAATTCTACGAAGATGTTTTTCTACCAGTACCAGGTACCGAACCTAGTGGTGCGTCCCCCGATCCATCGCGAAAAAGAAGCTCTATTTATGATCTCCGCGAATTTTTGGGCATTTTAAACGCAGACGAATCTCCCTTGAGAAGACGATTATCTAGCGTGTCATCTGCATCGTCTAAATCCAGCGAAAGTGAATCAGAATCAAATTCTGCCAAAACTACTGGCGCGTTAAAATCAACTGGTTCGAGTCAGGGGAGGGAAAATTCTTCGCGACCACAGCTGAACCCACGCCAGGATTCCGGCGGGAGCCTTTCACTATATGACCTTGGCGAGTTTCTCTCGCTTTTGAACACAGACGAATCTCCATTACGAAGAAGGCTGTCCAGCACGATGTCTTCTCAAGGGGAAAAGGGCACACGCACGCCGGTTCTTTCCAGAAGCGATTCAGAAAAGGGACTGTACAGCTTAGAAGAAATATTAGCTGTTATGAACGAGCTTGAGCAATGGAATAGCAGTAAAAACACGAGTGGGGATATCGAAGGCAATGTTGGAGAAGAGATCAGTATTCAAGTCCCGACTTTACCGCCAAAAGCTGATACAACAAACACACAATCCCTCCCGCCGGGGAAACTTTTACATCCTCAAAGATCACTGAAAAGCGTCCCTGAGACTTTTGAAGTAAGAACCACTCATTCAAATTCGTGTTAGAGTTTCTCTGAATTTTTAAAACAATTATACCGATGAAGACGAATGTTAATTCTCTCTTTTATTTCACTTCCTCTGTTTTGCGTAATTGAGGCTAAGTTTCCAAGGCAAGTGAGATCAGTAGAGACTGCGCTATTTCACGACGGGAGGTTTTTGTATATAACAAAATTTAATTCCGCATTATTTGTATGTTCGTCCGCCTGGTACTAACTGTGTTTTATCCTCTGTAACTAATAAATAGATTTGTTGGTTTAAACAGTCAATGCACCCGATGAGTTTATACTCTGAACGGTATTTTCAGCTGTCAACGAGCTGTAAAGGTGGCAAATTTACATATATGAACGCTCTTAAAGCAAATTTGTCCTGTAGATTAATGACCATTTATTCGCGGAACTGAAACAGCACTCAACTACAATGAGAAAGTCCAACAATAGAGAGATGAAAGTAAGAGTGCGTGAAACAGTTCGTAAAGGGGCTTAAAGCCGCGTTTAAAACGCGTTTGCCGCTACTGTTTTTTGAAAACCATGAAACGGTTGGCCCATGAATTCATAGTGCATCGTACTTTTCTTAAAAAAAAAATGATTGAAACCTCAGGATTTAAGTCTCGTTAGTGACAATTAACCACAGAAACTAGCACTTTTCCCCAAAGCAATTAGCGTCGATTGGGACTTCAAACGTGCAAGAATCGAATTAAAAATTTATTTCTAGCGCTGAAAATGTTTACAACTACCTTGAAACGAAATTTTTGGCGATAATTGGATTTAGGGTTTGAGCAGTAAGGTGTCAACGTTTCTTCTCAAATGCTACTTTTGGACGCAAACTTTACCTGCTTTCGAGCGATTGATTTTGTAATTCCCTTGCTGAAAATACAAAGACAGTACAAAAATAACTTCAAAGCAAAGCATTTTAGTCTAGACCTCGGTTAGTTGTAAATAAAATCGGAAATTTACCTTGTTGACGTGAAAGTTTCCTGGATTAACCTTTCAAAGAGTTTTCATTAAGCCCGAGGCTTTTTTCAAATTCAACTTTGATTTTGCCGTAGTGAGAATCAATGATGATGGGAAATTAAACCGTGTCCGATCTAACTTGCGAGGCTTTCTGTTTTGAAATTTATAGGTTCTTTGGCTGATAGCGCGTTAATTGGTAATTTTTTGCAAGTCTTCTTTTGCGAATTCAGTAATTTTCTCTTGTTTTGCGGGGCGCAATATTTTTTGTTTCTGGATGTCTAAAATTTCTATTGGGTGGTATATTTTCATTTGCAGTGGGACCAAGAATAATTTTCGGGGAACGCGAATGGAAAGATAAGTACATAAAAAGTACACAAAGCATGAAATGGAAGTACGTCTATAATTAAGTACTTACACAAAGTTAAAAAAAACCTACTTGTTATGATTGGTCACTTTTTTTACCGTATTCTTTTCCGCTAAACCTACTAAATTGCTTGATTAAACTTAATTTTAACGCAATGATATAAGGTTATTCGCTGAAGCCGATAAAGTTTAAACTCGACTTGTTACAACATCACAAATAATTTATTTTACACGTTTACCCTAACTGCTGTTTGAAATAAGTTCTGTTTGGAACCTTTTTTTTAGATTTGATAACGGCCTTAATTTTTCTCGAATTCGGGACTTATAGTGTATCATATGGTTTTATTAAAGTCTGCACAAGAAAAGGGATTTAATGCTTTCGTGTTTCCGTTCTTTTTTCAATAATCATTGGTTCGTCATTGTACACATAACGCATCGATTCTTGTCAGCTCTTCGTTCAAATGGCCTGACGCTCAATGTATATACCGAACTGCTATAGCGACTTGGTCTTTTTTATGTCAAAATGCACGTAAAGAAATCTTGTAAGCAAAACTTAGGCTGTTTATGTCTCCTCGTGAGTATTTCGGGAAGAAACTTTTTAATCACTCTCGACACGGCGATAAGTTAAAGCGTAAATATTTGCCGTGCGGGCGGAGGCACTTTTGACAACATAAAACCGAGGAAGAATAAACTGAGGTTACTGAAATAACAGAGAAATGTTTTTAGAAATTTCATTGAAACTGAAATTGAACTGACAACACAAGGACTGAGACTTAATCTTGGCGCCAAAGGCAATATTTTTTAGATTAAAGCAACAGAGGGATTTAGATCGTTTTCAGTTTTGAAGAATAGATATAACCTTGAGCAGTGCTTATGCATTCAGTACATTGTAAGTCAAATATAGTTCGCACTTGAAATATATTGTAGGCGGATCTTATCGCTTGATCTTTGCAATCAAACCTAAGGTTAATCTCTGTTTTGTATTTATTTACAGAAACAGGTGATTTATCTATTTGTTAGGTTGTACTGAAGTTCCCGTTGAATATTTGTCTGTCCATACTGCTTATCGCCAAGCTTGTATTGACAGGAACTTTTATGTTTTTGTCGCGGCGCCCACCTAAATATCTTGAAAAAAAAAAAAAAAAAAAAGAAATGCGGTACAACTACCACAAAGGTTGTTATATTTATATATTTAGCACTAATCTTAAAGTTTTCCCAATTCATATCATAAAGCCTTCGGTGGTAAAGATGTTCGAGACAAACGCAAGGAATCATTGCCTTTTATTTGCGAACGAAAATTACGTAAAGCCCAGAAATTTGCATTCATTGCGTGTCTATGAAACTGAAAATTACAAGTGAAAAAATAATTAATGACCTTTTTAAGGTTATGGATGTGGTCATCATGAGGAGTTAATTTCAGTCACTTTTTCAGGTAACTGATTAATAAAAACGAAATAAATTCATTTGTTTGAAGACTGCTATTTGATAATCAGGGACAAATTTTTGCTAGCGGTGCAGCTCTCAGTGCAGTCGGTAAGAGATGAGAAACAGAAGGTTGCTGAGAAGTTTGGACGCGGTTTAAAGAATTTTAAAAGTGATCGATTATGAGTCACGATCATTGTGTTTCCTCTCTCGTTCATCGATTCCTCAATCGCTCATCCAATCTGCCCTGAATGAAAATCCTCGATTACTACAGGATACTCAATCTCGAGCCCAGGGTCATTTTTGGCTCCTTTTCAGCGGTATACCAGCGTGGTATACTACACCGATTGTCCAGCGGTTAACTTTTCCAATTACTTCATTACCTCAAAAAGCCTGGGTTCTAGTCTAATTCAAAATGGCGGCTCAGAAACACGGATCAAGGAAATTCTACGATATTCCGAGTGAAGAATTATCAAATTTGCGGCTAAGGTCTCAGCGAAAGAAGAAAGGAAACAACGAGAAGCTTCTAAAGTACATTGAACGTAACTGTATTGGAAAAGACTTGACGTTTTCTGGGCCATATGGGCGAAGAAATGGTATGCTAGTCGTTCGTACTAATTCCTAAATTTCTTGCGCAACTTGAATTCGAGATTGCTCTTCTAGTTCCTGAGACGAGAATTGTTTTCATTATTATCTACAGTGACGTATTGTGACTACACAGCATCGGGAAGGTATGATATCGTGCTTTGATGCGCGCGAGA
This sequence comes from Stylophora pistillata, assembly GCF_964205215.1. NCBI lineage: Eukaryota > Metazoa > Cnidaria > Anthozoa > Scleractinia > Pocilloporidae > Stylophora > Stylophora pistillata. Next base: position 5,321,944 of record NC_142527.1, read on the forward strand.
ACAAGACAGTAATTAGCATTTCCCATACAATTAGGAAGCTTGGTATACGTGTATTTCGTGTTGGATCATAAACCCAGGTCTCTCAAGCTGTTTTGAAGCCAAAGAGTGAGATTTTCGACCGTAGAGCCGTCGATCTTGATACTGCAGGCATCAATTTTCTAAGGGGGGTGGAATATGGGGCATACTCCTCTGGAAAATTGTCATAAAACGAAGTGTATTGCTAAGCATTTGTGGAGGGAATCCTTGTAGTATACAGTGGTTTCATACCCACGGTCGTTTTGTAGCCAGTCATTTTGTGTCCAAATTCAGTTGTTTCATACCCAGGTTTGAGTTGGTTCCTACCCAAACTAGTGGTCAATTCAAACTAATCCCAGTATTCATTCCTGCGAAGTTTCTCAGGTGTTGACAAGTCAGGTTTCACTATGGTTTTCTATGGAATTGCACAAGTAGGGGTGAAAGGGTCATTTATTTGTTTTATCCCTACGATAAAAATACTTACTATGGAAAACATACTTTTGAATTATTAGAGTAAGTACAAATCAACTCAACTGGCTGGGTACAAACTGACTTGGTATGAAATGACCATGGGTGAAAAATTATTGGTTACTCTTCTGTCCTATTTTAGGTCCTTGACATTCATTGAGGATTATATCAGAGAGCAAGTCTTGCCCCATTATGGTAACACACATACAACTACAACTGTAACCTCATTACAAACCACTCTGTATCGGCATGAAGCAAGGTAAATGGCAAAAGTACTTTGAATTGAAGAGAGATTTTCAGTTAAGTGTGGAAAGTGATTGAGGATTGCATTGGTTTTGTTTCTCTTCTCTATGTGATAAATATCTCAATCAAACTGAGACTCCTTCACTGCAGGCTGTAAAACTTTTTCATTGTTCTCTAAAGGTCGGCACACACGAGGGGACTAGTCCCTGTGACTAGTCCCTTCATGTGAACTACACATTTCTGTGGTCGCACAAATTCAAACTGGTTTGAATTCGTGCGACCAGTCGCAGGGACTTGTCGCATGAAACAAATGTTTGTCCCTTCATGTGAACTGTTTGTGCGACCAGTCCCTGCGACTAAACAGTAAATAAGCCAATCACGGGTCAGTATGATGCGTGACTTCCGGTATTTGTAAACATTGCAGTTTCTATCAATTTTCCCTGAACTCTAGATTTCTACAACTGAAGAATACAAAACTATTTCTAGTTCTGTAAACATATACAGATGTCTTGGAGCCGTTTTGATGGAATTTTTACCCTATTTTACTCTGTCTCTTAAAAATAAAACAAAAACAAAAATGAAACACGTAAAAGCATGAATAATCTGACTGAATAAGTACAGTTCATTTGCGTTGATGTTTAATAGTGCTAGAATGAAAAGTTACCAAAGTTTCATTGTTTTCGTGTAACGCACCAGACTAAGAAACATCTTTTGCCTCTTAATTTTCCTATGTTCTTGTGCAATTGAGTGCCCTCATGCGAATGCCTTAAGGGACTAGTCCCTGCTACCGGCCCCCTGGTGTAAACCCTTTAAAGACTTGTCACTGGGACTAGTCGCACGGACTAGTCCCCTTGTGTGTGCTGACCTTTATTGTTGTAATATACAGTTGTACATGTTTTAAGTGGCACCATATAAAATGGTCACTAGTGGTTTCAAAACAAGCCGGCGACTGCCGGAGTTCCGACGGCTACTTGACTGTATGTTGCTGGCTACTCTGGTCATAACAGTCTGCTCATGACAAACAATCTCGATTATCACAGCCACCTACTTTTCCAGAGTGGCCCCCTACTTCAAAACATTTTCAAACCCGTGGGTCACCCTTTATGAAGGTGTTGGTTTTTCAAAGTTGTTCAAAGGGTGGGTGACACTGTTCAACAGATTAATTGCTATCTAGTGGAGGAGTGTGAACATAATTTATTGCGCTAACCAGCAGATAGAGATTTCTCCAGTTGATATATTTGTGATATTTCAAAAATGAGTACGAGGCCGTAGGCCTCGTTCTTTTATTGTTTTCGAGTGTTTGAAAACCCAGATGAAACACGAAGCACGAGTTTTTGAAATTGCTTCTCAATTGTGCATCATTAGCCAAGGACAATAATTATAAGGTCAAGAAATCTTTCAGTGCCATTCATATAAGACTAATACCAATTGAAACTTAGTAACCTTTTTGTTCTAAAGGCTTCCCTAGTCTTTTATGGGAAAATTCATTACCTGTCAAGAGAATTCCATTTTAAATTGCATGCAAAAATGGATATCGCATGAATTTGTGTGATGTAATTTTTTTTTTAATCTCATAATTGAATAGAAAAAAGAAAATAGCAAGAATGTTTGTTTTATCGTGAGTGCAAAGCAAGAGAAGTGAAACAATATCACTTAGCTTGGTTTTCAACTTGCAATTCCACACAGAACACCTCACTCCATTAACCAATTTGTTAACTGATTCTACATCAAATACTTTCCATTTTTCTGTTGTATTTTAACTGAATCTTTTAAATTTTAAATATGTAAACTATTTGAAATTTAAATTATTGAATTTTCAGATTGTCATTATTTCTTTGTTAGGGATATCATCAGGAATGCTGTGAATGCCAGTGAGAATGATTCAGTGGTGTTTGTTGGTAGTGGTGCAACAGCAGCTGTTCACAAGTTAATCCATGCTTTAGACTTCAAACGACCCCCAGTGAGTTGTTACAAAATGTGGTTAACTTCATTATAGATTGGATGCCCTTTTCTAAATTTTGTTGAATGTCTCTTGGAAATTAGGCATTAAAGATCAGGGCTGTGGTCTAGCATTGCCAAGTGACCCCTAGTGCCTTATTTTAATTTGCTTTTGGGAAACTCAGGAATCTTAGTTTTTTCATAAAAAGCATATGCTGGGCACCCTGCACTTCACAGTTTCAGAGCACTGGGCTCCTTTCAATTTTTCTTAGAGCACAGCCTTAGAGATGTGATAACACTTGAAGTAAAACTGTCAGTTTAGGTAGCCCGCCTAGAATAGCTTTGCTAACTGCGGGCTATAAAGGCCTTTATTTCTGCAATTTCAAAAATAAAGTCAATGTTGTTAAAAAAAAAAAAAAACCCTCTTATCAATAAGCTTTTAGTTATCGCATTTCAACCTTTTATCTCTGAAGATCTGATTATTAATTTTCCTCTCTAGCTGCTACACATTTCCACGTGCTCTCGCTCATCTGAAGCAATAGAGCAGTTGCAATGGCCGAATCTTTCCAGTAGACACTATTAGGGACTTTAAGAAACCACGACTGCGACGCCAAGGAAGACTTCGATTAAAAATGAATTTCTACTCTTAGTTAGAATTTCAAAAATGGCTGCAGGAGCTTACTGTCTCGTGCAGCGCCACAGCTCAACTTCAGCATGATGTATAAAGTAGCTGTTGAGTTTCAAATGGAAATTAAAATAATTTGCCGTCGCGGTTTCGGTTCACAGATGACGCAAATTCTGGCGATTTCATGTTGTTGTTTTGCATAGGACAGCTAAGAAATGTACAAAGTTTCAAAATGCACGTGCTGAGCTATTGTTCTGCCAATTAGATCTCTTGTTTTTCCACGTCCTTGTTGCCGTTGTCGTCGTGGTTTCTTAAGGTCCCTATTACCACAAGGCTAAACTCGTTTTTCTCTGTCTTCACTCATGAGTTCCTAGTTACTTTTCATCATATTTCACCAGACTTTTGAATATTCACAACTATTCCACAAGGCAAAGTATGAGGCTATCCCTACCCAAAGTAAAACAAAATTTTGGGAAAAGGACCTCTCTTTTTACTGGCGCAGAAATTTTTAATAAACTCCCTTTAAACATTGTGAAGAGTGAAAACATTCAAACGTTCTGCTGCTGAGTAAGACATTTCTTTTCATCTTAACTTGATATTTTATCTACTATTTTAGGTCTTAATTGTGTTTTGGCTTTATAGTCTTAGGCTGTTAATGTAGTTTTAAAATCCTAGTCATATTTTATATAAATAATTGAGAATTTTGATGTAATTTATTGTTAAGAAACAGGGCCCCTATGGATACCATCCTTGAGCTGAATGGGTTACCATGTGTAAATAAAGTCTTACTTACTTACTTACAAGAAATCAGTGTTAAATCAAGATAACAACTTGTACCTGCCAAGTTTCAGTGTGGTCATTAGCTGGATGATATACGGATGTTAAAAGGAATCACTTCTTTGAGTTCAAGGGTTAGCTGAAAAAAGTGCTGTTATTGCGAGATAAGATATTCTCAATTTTTTTTTTCTTTTTTTCAGATAGTTTTTGTTGGACCGTTTGAACATCATTCAAACCTCCTACCATGGAAAGAAGTAGGAGCTGAGGTTGGTAAGGAAGAGCATTTAAAAAAAATGCAAACTTGTAATTAGGGAGATGTACAATAGACTGATAGGAAACTAAATAATTTGGATATATCAACAAAGTTGAAATGGTAAATTGGCCACCGTAACGATTACAAAAGCTGACGTTTCGAGCGTTAGCCCTTCGTTGGAGCGAATGAAACTAACCAGGTGTTTAGGTCCCAAGATCTGATTGTTAATTTTCCTCTATAGCTGCTTCACATTTCCTTGTAAGTAAGTTACAAGAATGTGGTGTTAGATTGCAATAACAAATTCTTCCTGATAAGTTTGAGTGTTCTCATTACCTGTTTGCTGATTATTGTATGGATGTTATAGGGAGAAGTTATGTGTTAATCACTTCTGGGTGTTTAAAGGTTCAAGCATGGTAACTTAATCGTCAGTATTGTGGACTCTGGTCAAATTGTTTGGGTTATGTTACGATATGTGATAGACTTAGTATCGCAAGGGCTTTCGAGTGTCAGTATTACACCTGCTGTAGGCCAGTGGACACAGAGTTTTCACAAGCACATGATGCAAGCCGCTAGGGAGTAAAGCTTCCTGTGTTTTGGAGCTAAAATAAATGGCTTGTCTCAGCAATGAGTTGCTGTAACAGGTTAAATCTTTAGTAAAGCTATTGTGAAGGGCCCCTTTGCAGTTAGGCAATTTTGAAAACCTGTAGGGGTTTTGATAACTGCAGATTCTGTGTATGCTTAAGGGAATAATTATTTCCCTGAACTGATAATTACTAACAGTAACTGTTAATTAAGTTTGTAGATAGCTCTATAATTTGTCCAATTGTCAAAGAAAAAACTTCATATGATTTCCGAGGACATGATTTCATAAAATCTACTCAATATTTGATTGCTAGGTTGTGTGGATTCAGCAGAACTCAGAAGGCTTAGTTGATCCATTAGACTTGGAATTTAAACTTAAGGTATATGGTACATACATGTAAGCTTGTTCAAGAAGATTTAATCAAGTTATAAAAATGAAAAAAAAAATTGTCCCTGGAACTCATTTTTATTCTGATGGATGATTGTCTTTTGATACCTTTATCTGATGTTTAAAGTCACTTTATGATGAAATTAGAATTGAGTACGTTCAAGTAGCTTCCAACACAAACACTGAATACGGACTTTTCTGCATATTTGTTTGGTTGCATGAATAGAAACCTTTTAAACTGAAAACTTGATAATTAATACTACCTAAATTCAGTTTTAGTTTGTTGTCAAAAGTTTGTTTTTGTAAACATGTGCTACCTCTGCAGAACTGTATGTTTTACTCCATTATCAAATCAATTTTTTTCTTTATGTTTAGCTTCACTCTTCAAAAAGTAGGCAGCTGATTGGCTGTTTCTCCGCAGCCTCTAATGTGACAGGAATTTTAACAGACACCAATGCTGTAACTGCCTCTTTGCACAGACATGGTGCTCTGGCCTTCTGGGATTATGCTACAGCGGGTAATAAAAGATATCTTTCTCAAAGCAATTAATCAGTGACTACTCGCAAGCACCTCATGGATCTTGAAGCCAAGAACATCATGGCTAAACTGAGTTGTCTTTCTGCCTCTGACATACCACATTCAAATGTATGCTGGTGACAAAATCCATTCATAGAAAGGTGTTTTTCTACTTGTCATGAGTGTTGGACAAAAAAAAAAATTCGCCATGAGGAATCCAACCTTGGACCTTCAGATTCCATGCTCTGATGCTCTGAGTCACAGAGACTCCATAGTGAGCAAGGTCCATTAGGGAGCTCATATATGACGTGCATCCTGCATACTGCTAGGATCACAATGTTGATAGCATCATTTTTTGTAAATAGGATAAGAAAGATAGAAGATTAATAAAGATGGTATGGTCTTTCTTATTCTATTTACAAATTCCATTCAGTTGGTCAAAGTGTTCATCACCACTACTGTTACGTATGCGTAATCAGACTTGAAATGATTGACAACTGCATTTTGAGAGAGATGTTTTTTCATCTTGTCACAAGCACGGGAGAAAGAAAATAACTCTAAGTTCAATGAGGAATCCCACTGAAGACTTTGGGATTCTGCCCTCTAATGTTCACCATTGAGCCATGCCATAGAGACTCTTTGGCGAGCTAGACTATTTCGAGGTTCATAGGTGGCATGAATTCTACATATTGCCAGGATCAACGATGTTAAAAGGCTAGCATCATTGATAAACCTAAAATTTACTATCATCATTATTAATAATTATATGTCTTATTTTGTATTTTTAAATCTTGTTTTGTATTTTGTGTTTTGTTTCACAGGTCCCTATGCAGAAATCAACATGAATCCTTTGGTAACCAGGTGATACTAGAGTAAATTTGTTTCAACATACTGTTTCATTTCCCTTTTGATTTGTCAGTTTATTGGCCAATGAGCAGTAACATAAGCATATTAGCCTTAAATGACAAATGCTGGTGGTAGATCCTAGTTGCACACAAAAAGGGCATTTTTTTTTCTTTAAATCTTACACTGATATTCATTAGTTTAGACCAAACTTCACAATGTAAGGATTGGGTTGGTAGTGGACTGAAGTTATCAGCTATGCTTTGAAAAAGTCAGCAGTCTTCATTTATGTGTACCAACTCAGCAATGGCTTGAATAATCAATTGTTGTTAAAAAAAAGTTACCTTCTAGCACTCTTAAACAATACTTAATATCACTCTCTGTCCTCAAGCATTCTTGAACCATGCTTCATACAATTTCCTGTCCAAAAACTTTTATTTCATGTAGTGATGACCAAGGACTTGTCTACAAAGATGCAGTTTTCATTTCAACGCACAAGTTTGTGGGTGGTGTAGAAAGTCCAGGTGAGGGGTGTTTTGGCTTAACTCTTTACACCCTGACATCAGTATGCATATTCTCCATACTGTTCTCTATACATTTCCTTGGGTGCAGACAAGAAGAATTTGTTCAACAATCAAGAGCTTGATTAATTGGTGATCATTTCCTTTATTCTCGTGCCCTTAATGTTTGATTCAGGGGTGATATTTGTAAGGAGAAATTAGATGCTGGTCACTTTTAGGGTTCAATGGTATAAAATTGTAAATTGAAACAACGTTAGAAGAAGAATATCAGATTTTTTACCTCTGTCAGCTTGTCACCAGTCTGTTAGAAATACTTCAATTTATGTGCAGTTTCTCACATCCTTATTTCTTGTTCATTTGCTTATTATTATTCACAGGTATCCTTGTGGCAAAAAAGAATCTGTTTGTGAACCCTGTTCCATCAGGTTGTGGGGGTGGATCAGTGTTTTTCGTAGGTGCAACACCTTTCAGATAAAAGTCAGTATCAGGGCAACTAGGCACCCACCCCTCTCCTACTCCAAAAGGAACCTTAACTTGTCATCAGTTGGTTATTGTTGGGCCAGGGGAGGGGTAAGGACTCAGTTGCTCAGAGACTGACACACATCCCAAATTTCTGTACTTCTGTTCCTGTAGGGATTTTAGTCAAACAAATGTTCATAAAGACATGGTTTGATGCTACTCTGGTTTAAAGATTTAATGAAATGTAACCGAGAAGTTACAATTCATGGACCCAACGTTTCGACACTCTTGTCTATAGTGCCTTCATCCGGGGGGGTACCGGTAATCTGATCATTGCCACAAGAGGGTTTTTTTATAAACTCACCGCCGGATTAGCTGCCCTTTTTTCTGACGAGGTGTAAATAGGCGTCAGGCAGTAAGCCGCCATCATCACCATTTAAAGTAACGCTCCCAATGAGAAGGAAAGAGTGACTGGTTTTTGCTGTTATTCCTTACATTCAGGGTGTTATGGAACCCATCAAGAGAATTTTGAGTATCCACAAAAATTAAAGTTTCTCAAAACCGTTTTCAGACTTTGGGGCATATTTTTACCAAACTTAAGGGTCCTGTCACGAAAGAGCAACGAACCGAAGCTATTTATTCTATTCCGTGCAATGACTGTGATCACGAGTATATCGGACAGACCAAACGTCAGTTCAGTGCACGTTTGAAAGAGCATCAAAAAGCTGTCTTCTTTTTTTAAAAGAGAAACTTCAGCTTTGTCGGAGCACACATGCCTAACGAACCATACAATTGGGTGGGAAAATTCTAAAATTATTACTGCTAAAATTATCACCTCCAATCGACATTAATTCTAACGAGAATCGCATCATTGAATAAAATCTCGCATTCTGATTGGTTAACGAAGCGAGGTATTTAGCGTGGATTGCGAATTGAAAACGAGGCTAAGTGATATCGTTTCGCATCTACGTAAACATAACAATTTTAAGTAATGCTGTTTTTTTTTCTCATTTTTATTTAGTTATGCGATTCAAGGAAAATCCATTACTTTTCTTGTGAATTCCACATTAAATTCACGTGAAAACCGATATCGGACGAATCGCTTCGCGATTCGTGCGATATCGGTTTTCACGTGTAATTTAATGCGGAATTCCCTCGTCAAGTGATGGATTTTCCTATATAATTCTAAACCAGAGTATAATCAAACCATGTCTGATTGTCCACTTGGTTGCTTTGTGAACTTTAATGTATCAAATGTTCATAAAAGTCACTTTGAGGGAGCAAAGAAAATCTTAGCTGGTTCAAGCAAAAATTGTTCCTTGTTAGAGATGACGTGTAGTTTGAGACATTGCGGAAAACGAACCACATTTTGCAGATCCTGAAAGTGTAAGCTAATTTTTTCCCCCATTAATGATTCTAATCACAAATAGTTCAGTCAACATTTAACGACCAAGTTTTTATACTACTCAGTTTTTTTATTAACCAACTACACTTTGACGAGTACAAATAACGCCATAGACGAGTACAAATATCACGCGGTATTTGTACTCGTCTATTGTAGAGTACCGGTTAAACAGGTTTTCTCGTAACGCGCAAGCGAAGAATTGGATTGTAGTTACGAAAAAAAAAAAAGGGGCGGACAATTTGAATCATATTTCCAAGTCTTGAATTGCATTATCTAATGATCCAGTTTTTAATAATAAGATATATGTATTGTATGTTAAGGTTACAAAAAACACCCACAGATACCTGAAAGAGATAGAGACGAGAGAAGAAGCTGGCACTCCATCTATTGTAGGTTCCGTGCGAGCCGGCCTTGCATTTCAACTGAAACAGGTACAAAAATAGCAATTAGGTGCCAGTGAAAAGATTCTTTCAGTAGACGATTCCGACGGTCTATAAATGCACTAATGGCGCTCACCGTGGGAGAGAAACTAACTCTCAAAGTTAACTCGAAACTCATTCCTAGATTCTTGAAAGTGTCAAGAATCGTGATTAGAGTTTCGAGTTTCGTTTATCGAGAATCGTGATTAGAGTTTCGAGTTTCGTTTATCGAGAATCGATTTTCGAAACACTCGAATACCATATTTACTCGAATAGGCGCACACTCCCTAAGCCAAAATGTCAAATAAGCGCTCCTCTTGAATAAGCGCGTTCCCCTTCCCTCAATTTGTCAAATTAGTAGCCTCTTTTGCCAATTTATTTTTAACTTTTCAACCTTCAACTAAAGCGGAATCAGTAACAGAGGATAGTTTCTCTTCCGTTCCGGTTATTTCTATCTGCATGTGCTTGCAGAATTCCTCTTTCCTTTAATTTTTGTCCTACTGCTGCGCTCTTGGTAAATGCTGTTAACTTCCAAGGTATTACTACACCATTCTCTAGCCTTCGGGGACCAGTAATTTTTACGGTTTTTAAAGTTATTGAGAGATACAGCTCCATCCCTTGAAATGTGACCAATACGCTTTAAACTACCAGCGCCTTACACATACTTCACTTTCTGAGTTCCAATTGAACTGTCATACTTTTTGGCTTTTTCCGTGTTTATTTGTTTTGTTTTGTTTTTTTTTTAAGCAAAAAAGTCTTTCCTCCTTTGGTTGAACAACGAAATATGTTAATATTGACTTAGCATCTACGTGGCTAGTGTAGTTTCTGTTTTTCTTTTTAAGATTTAGCCAAAACAAAGTTACAGTTCATTAAAAGAAAAACTTAATAAGTGCCCCCCCCTCCTTTTTGGCGAAATTTTAAATAAGCACCCGAGCTCTTATTGGAGGAAATACGGCTGTCAGGTGGGTATGTACAAGAAAAAGTTAGTGGAGTCGCTGTATTTCACCATACAGATCAGCTCTAAATCCGTAAAGTAACTTATTTACTATTTCCTTTCTCTCGTATCATATTTGTATTTGTTCACCTTTTTCACACACACGCACACGAATTACTCACCACACATCACGCATTACGCTCAGTTCTATCTTTCTTTTCCAATGAAAATTTGTTCTTAAATTTGCTTGTGCATTGTTTTTCAAGATCTATTTGCAAACTAATCAATTGCGTCTACATTCTTCACTCGTTGACTGATGCGCGTTTGATTGTCTCCTGTCTTCGTTAGGAAATCGGTTCAGAAAACATTATGGCCATCGAAGAAGACTTATGCAGGTTCGTCATCCAGTAAATGAAATAGCCAGAGAATAAATATATCGTAAAGGTATCTGTCAAAACTGCACTTATTACTACAAAAAGCTTCGAATCCAAACTTATCTCACTCTCTAAGAAAAGTACATGCGAAATGTTTTAGAAATTTAAAAACAATGAAGCGTATTTGTGCTTTTACCCAAACAGGAGAGCGTTGGCTGCCTGGAGCAACAGCAGAAATATTGTTCTTCTAGGGAACACATCAGTCCCTCGACTTCCCATCTTCTCGTTCCTCATAAAGGATCCATGCTCTGGAATGTTCTTACATCACAATTACGTGTGTGCCCTACTCAATGACGTGTTTGGAATACAGGCCCGTGGAGGCTGTGCTTGTGCGGGTCCCTATGCACAGGTACCCGCTGTTTTTGAACTTAAAATAATGTATGACGGTTACAGATTACTTGCAATTTATAACTAACAGTAAGCGTCGCTTTTCTACAGCTTTGCGCCGGAAGATAAAACGTTTTGCCTTTGCTAAAATTAATGAAAATCGCTGAAGTGAGCGGTTTTTAAATGATTTTTGTATAGAAAGTAGGTAGGTCAACTCCGTACTCGAGCCAAGTTGGCGGAGCTTATCACGGTTTCCATGGCATGAAGCGATTATGAGCATTTAGGCGTATTACATTTTACCCCTGGGATACCAGTCTTTCGTAAGGTTACTCTCCTGCCATTTCATCCTGTTTCCTATGATTCTTGTCTAATAGACACACGATTTGAACTCCTAGATAAGTAGGGTACGCCCATCAAAAAAAAAAAAAAAAAATATTTGTTGGTCTTTTTTTATAGAATCTTTTAGGAATAGACGAGAAACTGGCCAAGGAGATTGAAGACCTTCTTTTGGAAGACAGGTGTGGTGTTGTGTTAATTTGATTCTAAACTTAGTACTTTCCAATTAAATAAGATATGGTAATTGGTTGGGTTGGACTCACTAATCATTTAAAAGTACTGTATTTTCGAAACTATTAATACCTGTTCAAAATAGTTACCTATCTTTTTTTTTTTCTTCGTCAATAGTCGTTTGGACAGAGTTCATCTTCGACGATACCACGAATACTCCGAACGGGAAATTTTAAGGTTAGTTTTTATTCCGCGTTCGTTTTTCCTTTGTAATTAAAACTATGAGTTCTCGAATGTGATTAGTTATCAGTATCACGCGTCGTGCTTGAAATTAGACACTAGGGACCTTAAGCAACCGCGACGACGACGGCAACAAGGACGTGGAAAAACAAGAGATCTAATTGGCAGAACAATAGCTCATGCAGCACGTGCGTTTTGAAACTTTGTACATTTCTTAGCCGTCCTATGCAAAACAACAACGTGAAATCGCCAAAATTTGCGTCGTCTGCGAACCGAAACCGCGACGGCAAATTATTTTAAGTTTCATTTGGAACTCAACGCTACTTTTATACGTCGTGCTGAAGTTGAGCTGTGGCACCATATGAGACAGTAAGCTCCTGCAGCCATGTTTGAAATTCTAACTAAGAGTAGAAGTTCATTTTTTAATCTGAGTCTTCCTTAGCGTTGCCGTCCTGACTGCTTACGGTCCCTAATGTAATAGAACAGTTTACCCGTCATGCCTGTTTAACTGAACTATGTAATGGAATGAAGGGAGTAAGTTTAAGAAATTGTGGTGCTGCGTCGATAGGGAAGTATAACAAGGTAATTTTGGGTTCTGTCCTCGTGTACCGGTTCACAAGAGCCAATACAAAAGACCAAACAATACACAATAGCTAACCGAGAACTCCTAAACAAAGAAAGAACAGTGGTAATTCCCTTGTGAACCGGTACACCAGGACAGAACCAAATTTTGGTTTTAGCAATTGAGTTGATATTGTAAATTGGTCACCTTAAAGAGTTTCAAAGCTGACGTTTCGAGCGTTAGCCCTTCGTCAGAGCGAATTACAAAGGATTACTGAATCGTCGCTTTGAAAGTGTTGAACCAAATTAAATTGTCCATCAACAGTGGCTTTTCTATTACGTCAGCATCGTTCTCTTGGAGCAACGAGACAATGGAAACTTCAATACAACTTGACGTACAACCTTATCGCCTTACGAATTTTGTTTCACTTCTGGTAGGCCAGGTTTTGTTCGCCTTAATTTGCCGTACTTTATGTCGCACGCTGCTGTTGAGTTTGTTCTCAAAGCGGTGGAGATGGTGGCCAAACACGGCTGGATGCTTCTTCCGCAGGTAAAGGCCTTTATCAGTATAAACAGTTTTTCTTGATGAGTGTCGGAAAACCAAACCAAATTTCAACGGCTAAACAGAACGAGGGGTTTAATCATTAATAGCCAATGAGAGCTCGGAATAAAAACAGGCAAACTACTTGGAGCGTGGGAAAATGACAAGTGTGTGATTTGTTTAAGTTTTGCATCCGATTGGTCGATAGGGTGGCGTAACTTGGTTACCTCCGTTTTCCCGCGCTTTTGAAATTTCGTTTGTTTTTGTGTCTCTTTCACAGTTTCTTAATAATGTTTTGAGCTCGCCCAATCACAAACAGCTTTAGTGTTTTATGTGGCGACCTGCTTTACCATGTAATAAGGAATTTTTCTATTCTTTGTTTAGTACATGTTCAACCCAGAGACGGGAGAATGGAAACACAGAAAACATCAGGTGACTCTCTCTTGTAGATTTTGTTTGTTTGTATACTTGCCTGCCCACACTTGTAGTTTTTTGTTTTGATGCTGGATGTAAAGGTGACAATTCCAATTATGTTGGTTTGTTTCCTCAGTTTCTTTTAGATACCTCTCAAAGGGAGGACTGATAATTTGGCTTTATGCTTACTAATTGTTTTGTTTATTTGATCGTTACAATTGGTGGAAAACAAAATTTCCGACCAGGGTGATCAAACCCATTAGTCCACGTGCTGTTGTTACGCGCGTGTGTCATGTCACGCGTTACAAGTGCTTTCATATGTGCGTGCCAATGGTCTTAAAGATTCGAGTGACCTCCCCTCCCCTGCGTCAAGAAAAGTGCTTTCCCACCCCTCCCAGTAAGACCCACGTGAAGAGCCCTGTACACTTGTGTCGTTCTGCTTACCACTGTGACAGTAATTCGTGCTCTTGTAAAAATATTCCAGGTGTTCCGCGACCGGAAGTGGCTTGGTTCAATCTCTTATTCAGAGGGTCACATGACTTACCCATCATCCCTAGGGATCGCAAAAGAGCCTCCAGGTTCCTACATGGTAATGATGTAGACCGTAAAACTGCCTAGCTCGTTGCCAAGACAACGCATGCGTATTCAGTTTGATGAATTGTTTGCTATCTAACAGCTTTTTTTGACCTGAATTGTTGACGAAGCACACCACAGAAATCAGAGCAACCAATCAGAACAAAGAATAACATCAAAACGAGCCAATAAAAATGAAATATAAACAATCTAACTGCCTGAAAACTCCAGTAATCAAGTCGTGTTTGACATTTAGCTGTACATCTGATTGGCTGAGAGTTGCGCGATGTTTTTCGTCTGGAAGGCGGATCCAGCTGCTTGTGAACCACGCGTTGTGGTTGTTCGTGTGCGGCCAGGTCACTAAGTTTTCAAAATGGCCGCGTTCACAACAGAAGTTATAGTGTCATTGCAATTAGGTGTTACTTCTTAGGCGTCTGGAGCGATTCATTAAAGAAACCAAGCGATTGGCGAAAGATTTTCTTGGAATGGTTTTTTTCCAATACCTGAAAGTTTCTTCTCACTCTTTCTGTGTAGGAATGTCTCTTGGAAGCTGAAGAAATATTCCGTAAAGCAGCTACCGACAAGGTATTGCCAATTAATTGTTCTTGTTTAGTTTACTCTTGTGTGACGACAGATTTCTTTTTACAAACAACTTTTTTAGTTTTAATGTCGATGTAGAGGGCAAACCAGGAGGTGACGTCTTAATCTCGATTTTCGTACCCTAACCCTTTAACTCCTATAGGTGACAAAAAGATCATTTTTTTCATGATATCAGGATCTAAAACAGACAGAGATGATAATTATAAAGAAAAGTACCATTAGGGGATTATCGGTTGATCCAATCCCAAATTCTCCAAAGGAACAACTTAAGATTTGTACGGCAGGTAGTGAGGAGAAGTGAAGGGGTAGAAGAAATTGGATCGTTGTTCCCCATCCCAGCAACAATCAACTTTTAACAATTTAAGGTTAATGATGGGGTATGGAAGGGGTGGGTGCGCATTTTTTTCAGATACTGACATCGAGTCAAGAAGTTATAAGCTTTCAAACTCACAAGATTCTCAACGGCAATTTTCATGGTGATAAAACCAAATCAAAGGGTTTAAATTATTAGGGGCCTTAAGCAAACCACGGCGGCGACGGTAACGGCAACGAGGACGTGAAAAAACAAAATATCTTATTGGCAGAACAATAGCTCAGCACGTGCATTTTAGAACTTAGTCAATTTCTTAGCCGTCGTTTGGAAAACAACTACGTGAAATCACCAAAATTTGCGTCGTCTGCAAACAGAAACCGCGACGGCAAAATTATTGTAATTTCCATTGGGAACTCAACACTACTTTTATACGTTATGCTGAGATTGAGTTGTGGCCCCCGTATGAGATGGTAAACGCATGCAGCCATTTTCGAAATTCTGATCTAAAGTAGATAATCAATTTTGAATCGACATCTTCCTTGGCGTTGCCGTCCTGACTGCTTAACTGGTCTCTATTAAGGGGTTTAAACCCTACACGGTGGCCAATTCCTTTTATTGGTATACAAGGCCCTTCATGGCCTTGCACCTTCCTATATTTCTGACCTTTTGAATTTTAAAACATACTCTAGGTCATTGCGTTCTTCATGTAAAGAATATTTAGTGGTTCCAAGAAGCAGATTGAAAACATATGGAGACAGAGCTTTCTCTATTGCAGGACCTAAATTGTGGAACGATTTACCTCTAGAGATTAGGAAATGTGCTTCAGTGGCAACTTTTAAGCAATCCCTTAAAACTTTTTTATTTAAGTTAGCATATAGGTTATGAGATTCGTTTTGTTTTGAGATGTTTTTGATTTATATAGTAGATAACTTAGGTTATATTTGAATTATATTGTATATCGTAGATATTTTATATTATATATTTTTATATTTTATATTGTAATTAGGTAGCGCTTTGGACAATTATTGGATTTTAGCGCTATATAAATAAAATTATTATTATTATTATTATTATTAATTTACATTATCAAATCAGTTGATAAAACCAAATTACCTCGCTACCCCCACTGACGCAGCCCCACAGTTTCCTCTGAAACTTACCCCCATTAATTCTCATGTCAGCGTGCCGTTCAATAGCCCATTTGCGAATTACTCTTGGCCTCGTTTTCAAAACGAGTCCTCGTGCTAATCCTTTCATATGATAATAAGTTTCCTTTCATATGATAAAAAGTTTCCATTCACATGCAAATTAAACTCATTTTCACAAGAATGGTTGAGCACCAGGACTCGTTTTGAAAATGAGGCCAAGGGTAATTCGCAAATGGGCTATTCATATGATTTCAATTTAGAGAATGTATTGTCAAATCTAACTGTATCTGTTGTTTGCTATTTTCCTTTCTTCTTATTAACTTTCTGCTTGCCAATGTATTTACACTGCAAGAAGAAATTGTTTTACTGGTCATTTTCAGCTTGTTAATAGTGTTGGTGATCAGACGTTACTTTTCGGCGAAGAGGGTGAAAGATACCGCTGGTTTCTACTCCCCAGCGAAGTGGCGCAGTTACTGGGCGGGAAAAGTCCCGCGCATTTTCCTATGACGCCACCGTTTTCTCCGCCACATTGGAATAATGTTCCAGAAGGAGCTGATTCCTGTTGTGCCAAGTGCTTGGAGCCTTGTAATGGGAATTATGTGAGCCCCATGGAAAAGTATACTTTGAAGTCACCTGAAAATCTCGTTTCCCGCGAAGAAAATGACAGTGATGTTAAAGGCGTTGTAGACTGTACAAGTGTTTCGGGTCAAGTGAACGGTGCAAACATGGACGATTCATTATTAAATAGTTGTAACTACGGTAACATTACAGAAAAGGATATTTCTACTCTTCTGTGTACGGATGAAATTTTAGATTCAGCAGCAAGTTTTTGTGTTAATTCTGGCCAAGCTGACACCTGTTATTCTACGAAATTTGAGGCTAGAAGTGTAGATACAAAACATGGAGTTAATACTGTTTTGGAAGAGGGAACTCATGGAGTTGAATCCTTTGGAGATGATTCCATTGTCATTACCAGTGAGGAAAAATCACCCGAAAGCAGTGTAACAAATGACAGTGAACAATCGAATAAACTCCATAAGAAACTGGTCGAGTCTCTTGTTGACAACCTAGAAATGAAAACAGTATTTGAAAACGCTGGTCTTAATTCGGTAGCAGAGTCTTCGTCTGCAAGTGAGTTGATTTCTGGAAATGGTGACGCCTCGGCGAGTTCAAAAACAGTTTGTCAAAGAAAAGGGAGAAAAAACAAACAAAAGGAAGTGGTGACTGGAAAACCACAGTTCCATCATCCGCCAAAGAGCATTTTCAAGCCGACTTTAGAGGTGAGAAATTGTCCAAAGATATCAAGCCGAAGGTAGGAGAATTATCTTTTCAATGCTGCATGCACTAATTTGTTCCTTTAATGAAGTTTTTCTTTTTCAGGCCTTGGAAGAGTACGACATGATTCATGATGGAGACCGGGTGATGGTGTGTCTGTCAGGAGGCAAAGACTCGCTCTCTTTACTGCACGCGTTACGCCAGTATCAATTCTACAGCAGATCTAAGGTATGCCATCAGAAAGTTACATCATGTTTGAATATCTATACCGTATATCCTCGAATAAGCGCCTGGGCGCTTATTTAAAAGTTCGGCTGAAAGGAGGGGCGCCCGTTGGCGAGCGAAAATCGATAGGACTGTGGGATGGAGTGATAAATGCTCTCCATAGTTCCCTACGTATTTTCCTCTCTCGTCACGCTTTTTCGCTCGTTCCACAAACTTAGGGCCTAAAACAGGGTATAACCACTTGGGTTTCTCGTGTGCGACATTCATTATCTCTATTGCATACTTGACCGACTTAACTTCATAACGTGAACCGAGATTCGTTGTTTAGTACGTGTTTTTGTCTTTTTCAGGGCATTAATTTCGAACTTGGAGCCGCAACCGTAGATCCTCAGTCACAAGGGTATGATCCCAAACCTTTGGTTCAGTATTTAGCAGCTCTTGCTGTTCCTTACTTCTTTGAAGAGCAAGGTAAGTGACGGGGCTATTCGTATTGCTTTACTAGCAAAGTTAATGTTTCAAAACAATAAAATACATGCATTAGATAAAAGAGAGTGTCTGGAAATCACTTTTCTTCAACAGGTATCATTCAACAGGCCGCCCAGCTTACTGTCTGTGAATCCATCTGCAGTTTCTGTTCACGAATGAAACGCGGCAGGCTATACGCATGTGCAAGACGAGGAGGTTACAACGTGTTAGCAATGGGTCAACATCTGGATGACTTGGCTGAGAGGTTTGTAGCCGGGGGGTGGGGGTGGGAGGGGAAGGGAACGAGTGGGAACAATGATATCGAGGATAGATTGGAGATCCCGGATCTCATAGACAATCCAACTGTGATGACGTCACGGCTGGTGACGGTTGGGACTTTTTAGTTCAGAGTTTTAAATTTGTCTTTCGCAATCTGGTTCAATCTTCGTCATGTTTTGCCAACTTTGTATCTCTTTGTTTTTTTTTTATTTCTCATATCGCTCCCAGGCTCCTTAACCAGCTTGGGGAGAAGAGAGACACAGAGACCGAGTTCGATTTTGCATTTTAAAAATTTGTTTTTGGGCTCTGTGAAATAATGGTCTAAATCACACACTAAGGCGCTGTAGGGTTGATGGAGGCAAATGCTGTAAAAGAACCAGATTCTTTTGTGGATGCCTGTTGGTTCAGTTTGAATAGCTTTTACTTAAACGTTTTTGTTTCAATTGCAGCTTTTTGATGTCAGCATTTCACAACGGTCTCTTAAGAACAATGAAGGCAAACTACACAGTCCTGTAAGTTATTTTGTTGTATAAGATACAAGAAAGAGTGTATTGTTTGGGTTAGAGCTAATATTTACTTCGTCGTAGTGAATTGTAGCGTCAGGCTTAGGTAAGCATAGGTCTCTATATCAAGGGTCGCGCAAGTTCGCACTTTTTTTAAACATTTTTAATGTGTGGCTCGTAAAAAAAACCTCATCTGCGCTATTTTTCTTTTACTTGAACGATTTTGTCTTTTTAGGGAAGGCGACTTGAGAGTTATTAGACCTCTTGTTTACGTTCGTGAGAAGGAACTTCGTAATTTTGCTGAAAAGGTGAGCGATCATATTTAAAAATTCACTTTCAGTGGTATCACTAAGGAAAGTTCTTTCTACCACCACCCTTATCTGACCGAAACAGTGTGCTGCTGCAATTTGCCTTTTTTTGTTCGATGATTAGTCAAGAAAAAAGCGCCTATCTTTCACCAATCGTTGTCACCAATGGTCGTCTGCGTTTTCTCGCGCTATAGGCAGCTTTAAGTTCTTAGAATCGGCCCTTCGATGTGATTCGCTGTCATTATTATTTTGATGTTGGCTGCGTGACATTCAGTCGAAACACACTGTAGGTTTTATATATTTATGTATTGTTTAAGTTATATTAGAACATAGCTTGCAGAGCCGCGCAATCAAATTCTTTATACGTAAGCGTGCTCAAAATCCCGATAGTGCACGCTGATAGCGTCAGCAAATCGCTTCGCCAGAAAAATTTTGTTTTTCGCGCGAGCGGCCATTGTTAGCGCGGGGTAAAATAAAATATTCCGCGACAATAATGGATACAAACAGAGACTCGGCCAACTAGTCCCAAAACGAAGACAATTTTTCGACCTTTTCCCTTGGCTAGAGTTCTTAAATGAGGCAGAGAAAGAGAAAAACGACGGAAAAAGGAGACTTGGTATCAGCGCCGTCACGATTCGCTTCAATTGATATTGTTGTCCGTTTTTCGCGTCAGATTTGATGCACAATTCCACCCGGCTATGTTCTAAAACAATTGGTTCATGCTTTAGCGTACACTATCGAGTTATGGAGCACGCGGGAAGTTTGGAGAGCACGAAAGAAGGGCAAGAGTTGCCCGAGGGAATAGCCGACGGCAACTCTAGCTTCTTGAGTGCTCTCCAAACTTCCCACGTGCTCCATAACTCGATAGTGCACAGCTAAAAGCATGAACCAATTGTTAAATTGAGAGAGTATTCTTGTTTTTCCTTTACAGGTAAAATTACCTGTGATTGCAGAGAACTGCCCTGCTTGTTTCGAAGCACCTAAGGTAAGAACAATTTTTTTTTCATCCTGTTGTTGAGTTTTTATTCAGTCCTTTTGCTTGGTTTCTTACACAGGAGCGTCATAGAACAAAGCAGTTACTGGCAGCTCAGGAAATATTGTTCCCAGGTCTCTATCACAGCCTGCTCACGGCCATGAAGCCGTTGATGGCTCGCGACCGAGTGGGCCTGGAGTCTAGCAAGATGAAAGAAGGAAATTATGAAGACTTCCTTTGACACGAAAAACGAGATCTGCTCAGCGCTAGATTTTGTATGATGGACGTTTTGCAGATGATTGACTGAGAGGATGGCGCTCGCTTTAATTAATCAATCACAGAACTCTTAAAATAAAACCAATGCATTCTGGGATTACCTTCGACAGTTAATTGAAGATTGGTCAGGTTCTTAAACAAATCACAATCAAGACTCTTAAGAGGAGTGAAATACGTCAGCTATTTTATTTAAATGTCGCAAATAAAGCTTCACAAATGTGATTCAAAAACAGAGTGAAATTCTTTTTCTCTAAGTCCCTCTTTGCAATAACGAAATGTAGCGGAAAACACAGATATGCTAGGGAAAAGCTCCTAATTTTATTTTGGTTCAATTCGCTAGAAAACTGGGCAGTGGTATAACCTGTATTCATTACAGATGACGTCGACGCGTGAAGCAACGTGAAACATACATTTCTCGCCAAAAATTTATTCGCGGTGTTACAAATGGTGGAGTTACAGCGTTCTTTTCGTAGCTTCTTCCTCACTGGTAAGTCACGCTGAAGCGCCCTGAAAATGGTTAATACTTTTTGCCAAGTATCTCTGGAGTCTTGTCAAAATCGTACACATATTCCCAGTGGGGGTGGTTGTGGGGATGTGCTCCCCCCTCAGGGTCCCCTGCGTTCAGCTCCAATTTCTCTTTCAAGGCTAGCTGCACCTCTTCTACCGGGGGCACAGGGAAGCATTCTTCATAACGGTCCGGGTCATTCACAGTGCAACATGTCCGACAGGTGGAGAATTCTGAGGCTTTGGGCCTTCTTCTATGATCATGGACGTGGGCGTAGTTTGCTGTTAATACGAACATCATGTGGAACTACAATGAAGACAAAACGAATGAGTAACGCATGCCAATGGAAGGGGTTCAACATCTGAGAAGCGCACAAAGTGACTATTAAGTGGCTCTGACCCTTTACAGCCTAACATCAGTATGCATATTCTCCATACTGCTCTCTATACATTTCCTATGATGCTGACAAGGAGAATTTGTTTAACAATCAAGAGCTTCTTTTGTTGGTGATCATTTTCTTTTATTCGCATGACCTTACTGATTCAAGGGTGATATATGATTACATAGAGAACAGTGTGGAGAATATGCATACTGATGTTAGGCTGTCAAAGAAAAGATGCTCATATAGGCCCAGTTCACTAAGACGTTGTGGTCCTGCCGTGTCGGACTCCATTCTGAAATTAAGTTCGACAAATGCACGGCAGAAGCACGACGTCTGAGGTAAACCGCTTAATTAAGTTCGGCAAGCAATTTAAGTTCGATAAGCTCTACCGTGCTACAAGACTCTGGTGCGACAGCGATCTAAACGCCGAGCCAAACAAACTCCATAAATTATGCTACTGTATTTTGGCGGGATTGTGTTCTCGCGAGAGGTTACGAAAATGAATTGTTGCTGTGTTTCAGTAAAGCCTGAATTTCGCATGACTTTGGCCCGATTTCTGAACCACTGAGAATCGTGTTTCCGCCGTGCCAAAGTCGAACCTAATTACAATTAAATTCACAAGGTAAAAGCCCGACATACTTACCACACCAACAACAATAAAGAGACCTCCAACAAATGCAGCCGCGAAAAAAGGAGTGGCACCCGTCATCTGAAGAGGAAACAAACAAGGAAACAAATAAACAACAAAAAGCGAAGATCTTGAACACATAAAAACCAAACAACTTACCGCTTCGCAGAATACGAGCAAGTCATCACCGCAAACTTCTTCTGTGCTAACAAGGTCATCCAAACCTGTTTTCAAAAATACACAGAAAATCTTAAGCCAGCGTCTTTTTGATAAGGAATTATCAGCCCCTCTTGTTTTTAACGCGACTTTCTCTAGACTTTCATTAGCCTTCCTGTCGCGGTAAACTTGTGAAGGTACATTGTCGGATTGACGATGTGGCATTTTCATAGAGCGCATTATCCTTTCTACTCTACACCCTGATGCACTTTACAACACTTTGCAGGGGACTTTGGCCACACCGAATTGAGCAGTTTACAATTTTGAGAGGAAATTTTTCACTTGCCCCCAATTTTGAAAATTCAGTTTAGAAACAAAGCCAGACCACACTTTCAGGAGCTAGGTGCGTATTCCAACGAAAATCATCCACTTCAAAGTCCTATAAACAGTCGGAAGGTTGTACTGAGTTGAGAGGGGGAGGGCGGTGGCCTGGTAGTCCAAATAAACCATCTCTTCTTCAAGACACTGAAAATTCACGATGATAAAACAATGTTGTCATTCCTCCAAAAGGTCAGAAAAACGCTAGCGTAAGATCCTTCCCCCGAGGAAAAGAAAACACCAATTGGAAAATCCTGCCAATGTCTTAAGTTTAAGTAGTTGGTCACTAACCATAATCACTGAACTTTATGCACGTCTTCCCAAGTTGCTTTACAACCTTTACTTGACAAACACCAAAGAAAATTCCCATGAAGATGACCGGGATGATAAGCAAAGGAGCAATGAACATCCACAGGAAAAACATAAAGTAATGCCAACCAAATAACTGCAGGAGAAAAACAAAAGACAATGTTTTATCAGTTGTTAGTTTCGCTCTTTTGTACAAAGAAACAACAAGAAGAATGTTTTCTTCTATATTAAGTCAAATCAGAACTGCCTATATGATAACTAACCCCATAACCCTTAACCGCTTAAAATCTGATTGTTAATTCTCTCTAACTGCTGCACAATCAGCTAGGCCCTAAAAGAATTAGGAACACAAAAGACCTGGGCCTAGTTGTTCAAAGGGTAGATAACGCTATACGACGGAGAAATAGGATGGCGTACAGCACTACCATCGAGATAGAGAGTCGATAGAGTTTCCGCTCGTTAAACAACCAAGGCCTGGAGCCAAGGCGGGAATTTCAACGCGTGTGTGCGCTGTTGACTTCAAGAGCCATCTGTTTCTTCTACAAATGGTGAAGAAAAATCTCCTATTTTAATCTTTTATTCCTTTCTTGTCATTTTCAATTTTCTTTTTGAATTCGCAGGCTATTTATCCTATACTTACAAATCCAATGCAACACCGAGCAAGAAGGCGTCTTTTCCAACCGCCACAGCAGTTAAATCTCGTCCGCCCAGTGGCGGCAAATCCATGCAGCAACGCCATCCCTGATAAAGAACCCAGAAATATTCCCAACGCCATAATCCCCAGAGAAGCCAGTTCGCTGAAAAATTCAATACCAAAGGAAACTCGGTCAATTTCATTTTATACTGGCATGCAGTGTACTTCTCTGAAAGACGATCCTTGAGAAACACACTTTACTTATGCTTCCTCGGTCGTGTGTTTTTAGTAGTTTTATGTGCCTCATAATACTCGACATTTTTCCAATTTGCAAATTCTCCTGACTCACGAAATTAAAACTAGTGTTACATAGTGTTAAGACTTAAAATGAGAGGTCAATTAATCTGTATGTTGTTAAGTTTACATCTTTTTCATTCTTCCTTTTGAGAGATGCTTTGGCTGGATGCATGGTAAGCCTGCTATACACTGGATCGAAAAGTGCAGGTGTAAATCCTGCTCGGGTTATTGTGTATTGTGTTACTTTAGGCGAGACAGTCAACCCTCACAGTGCCTTTCTCCACCCTAGAGTACGTGGTGGGTACCCGGACACAACCTAGAAAACTTGGTGAAAGGCTGAAGGAGGGACGTAGAGGGTAGGGGGGGATAAGGGGGAGGGGGATAAGGGGGAGGGGGATAAGGGGGAGGGGGATAAGGGGGAGGGGGGATAAGGGGGAGGGGGATAAGGGGGAGGGGGATAAGGGGGAGGGGGGATAAGGGGGAGGGGGGATAAGGGGGGAGAAGGGGTAAGGGGGGATAAGGTGGAGGGGGGATAAGGGGGATAAGGGGGAGGGGGATAAGGGGGAATAAGGGGGAATAAGGGGGGATAAGGGGAGATGATGGTTACCTGTGATCGATTAGCATCCCATCCAGGAAGATTAACAATTCTCCTGGTCTACAAGCAATCAAATATCTGCGCACCTACGAAGTTGTAGTGGCTTATAACGTGCTTTCAGATGGCCAGAACCAAGTTGTCTCACACGAGTCACAAACAAATCAATTTCCTTTCTTTTATTTTGCGAGACGGCGGTTGTTTCTTATGTTTACCTTTGAAATGTTTGCGGGAAATTGCACGTGTTCTCATGATGGCTTCATACATCAGACACTGGAGTTAGTTTCGTCAGCTACGTGTGTTAGTTAGTCTCGTGTGTATGCTTCACCTAACTATTATTACTTACACTATGTCCATCTTAAGCCATTTGTTAAGATTTTTGACGCCTTCGCTGAGTCCCACAGCAAACCCAGTGAAACCAATTGCCAGGATAAAAGAAGCGATCAGAGAAGCCACGGGTACACGTGACAGGCAAATACAGCAACATTTGTTACAAGAGGTACAACACGCTGAGGATTCAGATAGAATAATAATGAATTTAGAATATCAGAAAATCATTCGTGTTGCCTTCGAACAACATTCCCTTTCGCGGGAGGATGAAGGGAAATGGCCCACGCGTCATTATGCCCGAGGACACTGGGTTACAACACCTAGAGAGCTGAGTAAACGTGTCGGCCGAGGATTTGCATAATTATCTTACTTTCAGACAACAACCACCAAGCGACCTTGGGGTTTCCATCGATTTTATTCTAATCGGGTAATGGCCTGGCATGATTTAAGCCTAGTGCTGGTGTACCTTTGTACGAGCCTTCACGCTATGATCACTGTTCCTTTTCCAGGCTTGCTCAAATGAGTAAAATAAAAATTTGAAAGAAGACATATTTGAGATGACAAAAAAACTAGGTTTAATTGAAGTACTTCGCTGTCATCACTTGATAGCGTACTGCTTATTTCCTAGTATTATTTATTCATTTCTGTGCAGATTAAAACAACGCCATCTCACTTTTTCATGACGAACAAATTACCCCCCCAAAAAACTTCGTCTTTCTGCTAACCTGACTCTACTACTAACGGGGCTGGACAGAGTGCGCAGAATTAATATAATTTAAATATTCTTGTAAACGCGTAATGGCGCATTTTGCGAGTTAACATGTTCAGCTGGACTAATATTCTATCTTGTTGATCAAAAATTTCATCGTAGAGTTGAGAGCTCTGGTCTGTTTTACTACACGAGCTCTGCTTAGCCTTTCAAAGCTCCTGTAAGAGACTGGCGTTGTCAATGTTCATGACTGGGATAAAAAAAAAAACTGTTACGAACAGTGTATGCGAATATTGGAAAACTAAAGAAGAACGGGAAAAGCTTACCAAAAACCGCTTATTTTTCATTTCAAGTATTTGGTGCGAAAATATAACATGTAAGAATTGAATTACGTTCAACTAGAATGTAGACGAGAGTAAGGAAAAATCGAGTTCGAAATTTTTCTCTTGTTAACTCAGGCGTTGGTAAAAAGTTATACGAAAGCTAACAGGTATCACAATCAACTCGGCAGGTACCTTTGGATAGAAGGACGCTGTTAGCTAACAACGCGCGCAATAAAAAAATATTGAGGTAGTATTAAGTAATGGATAAACGTATAGTATAACCACTGCACAATAAAACTGTACTCGATAAGACAATGATGCCTTTTGTACTAGTGCCATTAAACACGGAGGGCAGAATAAAAAAGACAATTCTCACCTCTGCATTTTCGGCAGTAAAGTAAATGACTTTTCTGCAGCCCGCCTTTGTTCGCCAAAACTCGAACAACAAACCTCTTAAAAGCTAACCACAGCTTCCCGCAGCACATTGCTATGTTATTTGCAAAGACTACATGTAATAAAATTTGCTTTAGCAGATTTGTGTTCGCTTGCAAGAGGAATGAAAATGCTTCAGCCTCTGGTCTGGTGAGTGGAACCTGGAAAGCACCTGTTAACGAACGCTTGATTGTTATCTGTCAATCAAACCTGACTGATAGCGTCATGGTTTTGTTTGGGTACGAAAAATGTGCGCATTGCGTTTGTATCGAGCTGGCCATTTTACGGCATTTCAGCATCGGCAAAGCCAGCTTTGAACCAAATTAACGCGAAATTTCAGCGGTTTTCACAATAATGCAAAATTATTTGCGTTTGTCGTGAAAAGGAGGTTTTTGAGTTGTTTTGTTCTCGATTTTTTTCAGAATTAGAAGAAAAGTTAGCGAAGTCACAGTTAAATATTTTTTTCTGGTTTCAAACCAAAGCAACTCCATAAAATTTACTCAAAAATACCTTTTTGAGAATAAAGCTCAAACGCAATGGCAATAAATAAATCATTAGTGTAACTACAGTAAAAGAGAGAGCTGGTGGTAAGTGTTGCGCTCAGTCTTGAATAAAGAAAAACAAAATAAAATTTTTTTCACGAGCGGGAGACAAAGAAAAAAAAATCTAAAACGCAATAAGGAATCGAGCCTCGGACCTTCAAAGTTCTAGCTGATACACGACCTAGCTCGATATCAAGTTGTCTGTGCCGAATGAATCCAATTTTTTTTCTGTCTCATTATAGGCCTTTACCTTTTAATTAAGTTATAGATTTACCATAAGGAAATGTTACAACATTTACTTTTGTAGCCATGATCTGCCTAGAAAATGTAAAGCGACTGATAGTAACTAAAAGCTATTTTTTCGCTGCATTTGGGCAGTACCCTTCTGATTTGATTTTTACCTTAACGATTTCGTCTGGTTCTATATAGTAGTAACGAAAACGTAATGAAATTGAAAGGCAATACGATCGTTTTGTAAACATTTTTTTTGATAAAAGTTTGTCCGTCTTCTTACCTCGATTGTTCACGCGTGTAATTTATGCGCAATATATGCAAGTGGCAGCTACCAGGTTGTTAATTATTCATAACCGATAAACCTTGTTCGGAGCGATGAGGCAACAAACTAGGTCGTTTTCTTATTGAACTTTTCAACTTAAGTTAAATCCACAAGAACTGGAATAAATTTGTAATTAACATCAAATTACGTTGTCTGTGACCTAAATCTTGCCACATCTTGATGTCAAATCAATCACTTAACATTATATGATTGCACAATACTTTTAGGTTTTGGTGCAGTTTCGATTAATTTACAAAAGGTTATGTCTTTTTTAAATTTTACCTCTTCAGAGGAAATCTTCACCTGAGGACATGACGTTTCAAATAACAGAACCATGAAAAGTCCCTTAACAAGGAGTTTATCTAACAAACTTTTCAGTTGCCTGTCAAGCAACTCCCACATGGTCTAGCGGTTAGGATTCCTGGTTTTCACCCAGGCGGCCCGGGTTCGACTCCCGGTGTGGGAAGCGCTGAACACTTCTTTTTATCACCATCCATTCCCTTCGCATTTTTATTTTAATTCGTTTTGAATTAGAAGGTTAAAACAAAAACCAAAATGCGTGCACAGTCCTCCTGCACCGTTCAATTCTCGATCGATGCGTTCCATTTCCATATCCTCGTACTTGATCGCCGTATTTACCATAATGCTAAAGAAACGCACAAAATAACCGAGAAAAAAAGCTATGAACAACTTTAAAACACCACTAGCAATTAAAGCAAGCAAGTGAGGCGGAAGGGAGGCGGAAGATAACCTGATGCAGCGAGCAAAAGACAGAACAACCTGGGGGAACATAACATGTCACTCGTTATCGGGTTGAAAGACTGCATAGAAGTGAGTGAAACGCTGAAGAGAGGTTTGGGCAGGTAAACGTTTGGCGTGACAGTCGAGCGAGCAACTTTTGTAGCTTTACCTTGTTGCTACACACGTGTTTCTACATAATGTTCACAAGCTGCACCATTAATCAGTTTGTTTACAGGCTTAGCCTAAAGACTGTTGTGGCTTCTGCCTACTGTAAAAGAGGAAGCCACATACGTTGTTATTCAGACATAATAAGGCGAACCTTGTGTACTGATCAAGTTAGAATTGATTTTAAATGAAAAGAGGATTATTTCACAACTAATGGATACTCCTTTCACCAAAATTTTCCCACAGATGCTTCCTGTCATATGAAGTCCACGATTTGTTATGGAAATTTTTTGAAATGCGATCCAAGTCTTCCGACTGCATTCATTGTAGTACACAAAAACACGCATGCCGCCGATTCGCAGACTTAAGTAAGATACTGTTACTTATTGTTTAATCTTAAAAACATGCAAAATTCAGAAAATAAAGATGATTACCTTACAAGTTGATAACCCCTCTTTCTTTGGCTGCGAGATTTACTCAAAATGACTCTCTGATCGCGAAAATGATCGTTTGCTGGAGCATGCTGGTACATTTTGTCTCCTTGAGGCGAGTGACGACTGTTTGAGAGGTCCCCTGGAAACATTCAGTTACCTTCAAAACAGCTGACAAAATAGCCCATCGAGACATCCTTTCCCTTGGAAACGTCACCAAATGTTCATTGTCCTTATGAACACTTTACAAGCGAATAAACCTAAATTACAGAACTTTGCGACCTTTTAACCTCCACAACGTCCTAACCCAACACAGCGTCCTTTGCGCGATAACGCTGCCCATGACACTGTGGGCGCGCTCACATCAAGATATCCACACAGGGGGTTGACATTGCAACTTCCAGATTTTAGACGCTATCGAGGAGGCTGTCTGCCAACGTCGAGTTGTCGACAGCAAATGGTTAATCAACCTACTTAACAAGCGGCTTCTATAATGCGCCTGACTTTCCAACTTCGCAAGGAGCCGACGGTAAAATTATCTTGTCTCTGTTTCAAGAGGGCCGCAAATAAATGCGAGGATCTTGTTAGAAGCTTGTTGATGAGAAGCGATTTCAGCATTGCGATCTTGAAAAAAAGCGTGAAACTCCACGGAAAGATTGGGCCCTTCTAGTGCTAGGAAGCCAGCTTAAGAGGTCGTGAAACCAACATCCCATGATTCCTCATTGGAACCATAACAAACAAAGTTAGGGTGTTTTTATACGCTTATGTTTCCACAGGCACCGCCCGCAGTTGATCGAGGGATTTGTCTCCTCAGAATTTGTTCACTGCAGTGATCAGGGATTTTAGAACTACAGCCTACGGCATTCGGTTGTCGTCCTTTTCTTATCGCCCCTTTCTCTGACCGACCCAGCAGTTTTGGGTTCTAATCCAGGGTTAGCTCGACGAAGGAAAATGAAGAGTTAAAACAATTAAGCGACCTCGTTATAATGTTCCTTCGAAACATTCTTTACTCAATTAAAAAAATACTAATTTGCAGTATAAGATGACGAGTGCCTGCTGAGTAGTCGATTGGCGGATCTCTCATGAGATTCTGAATACGAAGCACCTGAATCGATATTGTAAAATAATCGTTTCTTATTTTATCTTTAGGAACATATCAAACTCACGGGGTACAAATAGTCTCTTACTGAATTTCGTGACCACGCCCACTTCATCGGCCCACTCAAATCGAGTGCGATTTTTAGATGTTCTATCATCTTGCCGACTCTCTGTATGAAAAGTTAACAATGTACCACCGAAATATTGAACTATAATATCATGGCTTTCCATTTTGTGTATTTTCGTACTACAAAGTAAAGTTTTGCCCTCTTCATTTTCACCTTTTCCCGAGCGGGTCCGTCAAAATTAAGAAGGCGTTCGTGGTCAAAACAAGACCGAGCGAGGAGTCTTGGGCGATTTCTCTCTTACGCAAGCGCAAATTGAAAATGTAAAAAATCAAAGAGATGAACAAATTTCCTTTGTTTTGATATGTAAATTGTCGAACAAGGAGCAGATTGAACCTCGTCAAATGGCTAGTCAAAACAGCCACACCTTCCTCCTTTTGCTCGTTTCCTCCTTTATAAGCGTGAAAGCAGTGGGAGAAGAATTGGGTAGCTCGGAAAGCGCTTCGGGTATTAATTTACCATCGTTTACTTACGAGATAAACAAGTAAGATTTGTAAAGTTATTTTCCGAAAGAGTCAGAATAAATACATTTTTTTCAGGTTAGATTGCTGTTTTACCCTAACCGTCATCAAATAAATTTTTGTTGCAGCCTACTAATCTATACAATTTCGAAGGAAAATATTCAGATGCTTCACCGTCCCCGAAGGGTCTCCACTCATCGAAGCGTGTACTGTAGCCAATGTAGTGAATTTTCAGTCTCTTGTTGGGTTTGTCAACCTCCGTGACTTCAATATCATACAACTTTGTATTTTTTCTCTGTGAAATGACCTTTTTAACAGGGATGTATGCTGAGTATTCGTTGCAGAATCGCCTTGGTTCTCTTATCTCTCTCTTTGGCTTGTCCGCCATTTTGAAAATTTTCTCAGGAGGGCATCTGGGTTAGCGGCCGCGCCAGGCTGGAACCGACAAAAACAAATGTCCATCGCAGTGGGGAAACAGTTTGATATGTTTGTTTGCTGATCGAGGAAAATCCATAAAATTCCCATTGTTAAAGTGGATATGCCTTTTTCAGAATAAAATTAAACTCTTTCACTATATGATCCAAATGATAAACAAAAATATGAATAAATATTTTTTCGCTGATGGCAAAAGCTACGATGCAAATTCAATCGACTTGTTCTAATCTCATTTTAGACGATAAGATCTAGAAGACCAAAAAATGCTGTCGTCACGTTGAAAAAAATGAAGTCCCAGAAACCCTCGGGTTTTTTTCCCGTTTTACAAGAGTAATCATATAAATGTTATGATGCAGAGAATTTAATTTCAAAACAAACTTTGTTTTCTACGTTAATAAACAGTCATAAAGTTCTTCTTCAAAGAGAAGATATCCTTTTAGTTCTTTTTCGATTGCAATGCTTTTCCCGGGAGTGAACGTAACGTAATTTATTAACCGATCTCAAAAGAGAATGTTCAAGACGATAAATAATAAAATAACTTATGATTCTTCATGATTCCTTAGGTTTTGAATTCTTGACCAATTTGGTAATCTCATTCTTCTGTCGGACTTTACAGGCATCTAGCGATATTTCTCCTAAACTTAGCATTCCGTTAACCCTAATGAATTAAATTAAATTCTTTTCTGAAAATTTTAATTATTTTTAGGACTAAATGTCCTTGAAAATTGCTAACTTATCACTATTACGACTTCACGATGACGGCAGACGTCAATCGCTGTCCGTGGCGTTCTCATCCGCTCCGCTGACAGGAATGGTTGAATACTTGAGCACGTCGCTGCTCTGACCGCTACACCTTGGAATACATTGAATATTTAAGGAAAGTTTTTGGAATTCTTTACAGAACGAAATTCCAAACGCACCAAAACACCAGGCAGCTAGCCACTCTGCTATATTCCCAGCGATCTCGATGGGTTTAATCATTGCAGTGCGGCTGTCAAGTCCACCGCAGACCAAGAATACTAAGACACTCAGTGTAAGAACACTTGAAATGACCAGGCGACCCAAAAACATAGATTTAGTGTTTACATTAAACTTGGTCAGCTGATAAGTGATAAAGGTCTGGGCCCAACAGTAGGCAGCACCGCTGACAAAAAGGAGCACAGCTCCAATTATGTGCACAGCCGACAAGGGATTATCAACCTGGAAAATAGAAATACTTCCTGTTAAAAAAAGAAACTAACCCTCTACAGCTTAACATCAATATGCACATTCTCCATACCGTTCTCTATACAATTCTTAAGGTGCTGACAAAGGAGAATTTGCTCAACAATCAGGAGCTAGCTTCTGCAGTTGTTGATCATTTTCTTTATTCTCATGACCTTAATGTTTGATTCAGGTGTGATATTGAGGAGAAATTATAAGCCAGTCACTCTAAACTTAGAGTTGACTCAACCGCAGAACTCGCCGTCA
Source organism: Stylophora pistillata (assembly GCF_964205215.1). Classification (NCBI taxonomy): domain Eukaryota; kingdom Metazoa; phylum Cnidaria; class Anthozoa; order Scleractinia; family Pocilloporidae; genus Stylophora; species Stylophora pistillata. The sequence goes on from NC_142527.1 coordinate 5,353,991, forward strand.
CCGCTTTGGCACTAGCCTTCGTGTATCCGTACCCTCCCACCCCTCCAAGGAGAAACGGAAGGGAAGGAGGGTACGGCCACATGTAGGCTACTTTGGCACGTGTGTTTCTTTGCCCGCGGGAAAGTACGATATCTTGAGCAACGTGAGCCCGCGAGCAGTCTGCAAGGGAATTGGTACCAGACCCCTGACAAACCTCTCCCCGACTCGTCTCGAATCTTCCCGGACGGATAAACGCGCGTCTTACAACGCATGCGCTCATTACGAGAGCTTGCAAACGGGCTATCGATTGTCTACCCTGTTCCAGCAGGTGTGAAGTGCAGAAGGAAAAATTTAACAGCGGGATAGTAGCGGACTTGATACGTGCTGCCCACCTACTCAGTCGTGACGTGTCAACTATCCTATTACACGGTTACCAATTAACCAAAACTATGACAAAATTCGAGAAAGAGACTAGATATCGGTTGTACGTATTCATAAAAAGAAACACAAGTCTTAACTTGGTGAAATGCGTGACAGCAGCGCGCGCACCTGACGCATGCCGTCCACTTACACAGGCAAGTTAAGATTTGGACGAGTACGTGGATATATAGGAAAACAATTGAATTACTCGCTCTCGATTACTATGCGCCATAGAATTTGAAGCATTCAATATCTAACTATTAATTATTTTCAGTTGAGTCATGTTTTGTCGTATCCCCAGCAGTTGTTTGTAGACACGGGCCAGCGGTTTGTCGAGTGCCATTCTTTCCTGTTAGTTGGTGCGAAACGGATTCTCACCGAAAGGCTTCATGGTGGGCGGACACTGTTAATACGTCAACTAAAATGACTTCGGGAAATTGAATCAAATGCAACAATAAAGTTGAGAAAGTTCGTCTCGATTTTTCTCCATGTGAATGTTGAGAATTCCCAAAAAGTCAGGGCGGTGGGAAAAGATTCAACTTTGTTAGATTAATCTACGAAAGACACGTTTTTCATTGCCTTCCGGACATACTTGAAGGAACATAACTGAAAAATTCTAAAATTTAAAGAATGGAGAGGATAAGCTTTTGGGATTCAGCCAAGAATACGGTTCCTTTAGTTTTGGAACCAACTGTGTAGAGCCGGAAAAAAGAAAAAAAAAAAAAAAAAATCGTGAGGATAACGATATGATGGGAAAGGATAACAATTAGTGGTTTAGTAACATGCAGATTTCTCGAAAGCGGCCAGGAAAGCGACAGCCATTAGAAACCGTTGAAACCGTCTCAAAGATTTTAAAACTTAGAAGGCCTAAAATTTTATACCTCTGCACTTACGTGAGATAAGTAAAAAAGTGGATTCGTTCGGCGAAATGCTGTTAAATCAACCAATCAAATAGAATTATTAATCAACGACAAATTTGTTCATTGTTTTTCTCTGTGTGAAGTATAAATTTTCATCTTAATCAAATGCGAATGAGGTAAAAATTTTCGGCAGTAACTCGATTTTAAAAGAATTAGAAAGTCACCTCATTCAATTAGTACTATTTACTCTATAACTTTCGTAATATAACAATTCTTTCAAACGAATAATGGTTTCTAAGTTACACGGAGACAAAAAAAATCTGAAAAAATTGTGAAAGTGCTGGAAGGCCTCTCGGCTTGGCGCTAAAATGAACACGTCATAAAGAAATCAGCCTATGCTTGTCTATTCCGGCAGAAAATCAGTTTTAATTTGCTTATATGGAACATATGCAGTGAAGGGAAAAAAGCGCTTGGAAGAGAAACCTCGATGTGATTCAAAGAAAAAAGCAGACCTCTCACTTTTCCACGCTAAGTAGAGTGGCGAGTGACGCATGCAGTACATCTGAAATACCACACAAACCACTTTCGATTATTCATTTATGCAAACGCACAACGTAATTAGCAAGTTTTAACAGAAATAGAGAATGAATATTTTTTCACTTTGTCACATCGTCCTCGCGGACTGGCTAGGTTAAAAGTTAAAGAAGCGAAAGTGATATTTAACACCTTGAAAACGCATGGCATTTTAGACGTTTAAACCTGGTTCGCGGCCTAACACAAAGGGACGAAACATATATAATTACATCTTCTGATCGCTGCGGATTTTCATAATTACACCAATCATTGTAGCGTAACTTAAGTTGCAAAAAGATTTTACCGATAAGGATGGAGTGGGGGATTTCATTATCTTAAAACCACAAAGAAACCCGTGAAAAAGAAGAAATAAATTTGCTTTCTGAAGTAAAAATTCGTAAATTGAAAGGGGTACAATGTGTCAGAACGCGGCCGAGTGACTAAGCTGCTTATTTACATTTTGCGCGCTCGAACAGGCATAAATCAACAACTCTTAAAAAATTATATTAAAGGAAGCTTAACGGGAAAAAAATATGTCTTCAGCGTTATGGGAAATTTAGGTAAGAACCTTATAAAGATTTTAAAACAGTATTACCTCACGAGATCTGAAATTTGCGACGATAGACACTCCCACGGCACTTCCAATACCGAGGACGTTACTCAGTAAATTGAGTTGCGCTAGATGCGACGATTCGCTGCCTTCTATTTCTCTATTGATCATTTTGATCTGGAAATATCGAACAGCCATCATAACCAGAGTTAGAATTGCAGTGGCATTGAAGAACTCGGCGAAAATCGCTCCTTCGGGATCTTTGTATGTTGTGTCGCTTATCGACGGAACAATGAACGAAATGTCTCCATTTGAGCGTGCGATGAAATAAGACAGAATCAGAGCGATTGTGGCTACGGATATCCATGCTATCACGAAACATCCCAGGCCAGGTTTCAAACATTGCCCATTTTCTTTCGTCTCGCCCATTCTGTGCGATAGATTTCTTACGTGCTCACCGCTAAGCCATGGTTGATCAACTGAGGATTTTCGGTGGCGGCACTCTCAAATTACAAATAAACTCCTTCAATTCAGTGACGCGGGGGTTGTATGCTAATTCTGTAGAAATCAATCAACGAAGTTTGAATAGACGCATTAGGTAACAGAAATACACCGCGTGTCAAATAGTAATAATGTCTTTCAAAAATCAATAGAAATGAACTTGAATGCCCTTTTGACAAACAAAGTAAATTCGCTTGCCGATAAATTGACAAACCACTCATCATTTTCTCGCTGTAACAAATGAATTATAACCCATTCGTTGTGTATTATTTCCATGGCAGAGAAGCGCGTTGTTTCCGGAGTAGTGTCTAAAGTTTATTCTTTTCTTGCCTTACGACAAACATATCCTCTTCCGTCCGTCCGATCATTAAAAACTTTTTCCGCTCAATCCATTCAGAAATGGTAACCCTTCCTTTGTCGTAATTTTTGAACGGAGAAAGCTCTGGAAAAGAATAAATGAGATTTATGAAATTTATGACGACGCACACCTTACCGGAAACATTGTAAAATGCATACACTTTTTCTAGATCCTAAATTTTTGTTAACCTTTTAATGATTCAAATAAGAACACAGATTTATCTCCGAATTCAAGCCTGCTGGTAAATTAAATTAATTTTTATGCAGATTCTTTTTTTTTAAAACTGTTATCAATTTGTCGCTCAGTTGGATCCTGCCCATACAGAGCTTTTGAAGAAGTTCAACACATCCGAACCATCGAGCTTCGCATGATTATGTCGCAAAGATAAACACTTCGATTTATCAACTATAGCCCAAGAGCTACATCTCGAGAACTCCATTCCTCGTGTACACAAATCCTCGATGACTCGAAATTCCCGCTGACTCGTTCCATTCATTTCATTTTCCATGATTTTGCTTTCTATAATTCGGACCACGTTTGTCAATAAGTGATTAGTCGCCAAGAACATGCAAAACACGCGATTCCAAAGAATCTTAATGGCATAAATCTTTTCCACTGCTGCATATAGATAGATACTTCATATCGCGCATGAACCGTTCTTTTTAGACATGTGATACAAGCCCACTGTTACACTCAGAAAGCTAAAAACAGCGATGAAAAGTAATTAAACGTAAATAATAATAATAATAATAATAATAGTTCCGCGAAAAAAAAAAGAAAGTTAAGAGCAACCATTCATCTCTGGTTGTTTTGTTTTGTTTCCGTGCGCAACAGTGCAAGAAATTTCATTTCACCGTTCACAGGAGTTAAACAACATGAACAAACGTAAATAATAATAATAATAATAATAGTTCCGCGAAAAAAAAAAGAAAGTTAAGAGCAACCATTCATCTCTGGTTGTTTTGTTTTGTTTCCGTGCGCAACAGTGCAAGAAATTTCATTTCACCGTTCACAGGAGTTAAACAACATGAACAACACGATAAAAATCGCAGGAAAACCTCAAGAGGGGATTTGATTCGCCGAGATACCACCAAAAAAACTGAGTAACATAATAATACCATAGAGCTCAATGTCCTCATTAAAAGTTATATTGGGCTCATCGTTTGAAACTACATGGAAGGTTAAGTTCAGAAAAAGTTCGGCGAATATTCCTGAGGACTAACGAAAATAAGTGACGGCGACAGCGACAAAATGTGTTGAAACAAGTCAACGAAAAGACCTGAAGGTAGTTCAGTCAGGCGAGAAATGGGTCGACGATAATTGTCTGGTTTGTCTCGACAAACCGCTATGTAGGAATATGAACAGACTAAAAAATCCTGTATTTGAACTTCATGTCGTGCAAATTTGGTCTGAAAATACTTATGATTTCAAAGCGAAGTCGCGCTAGGCGCTTGTTTGAGTGCCGTTACAAATGTGATCTCAGACCAAATTGCGCTCCATTCAGTCCAATTACCATTATTTATCATTATTTTTTTTACAGAGCTTCATTTCCAAATTTAATCATATTTGGTCAAATTTGTTTTAAAGCCAGCCAATGACATTAATCGAAACTAGAAAACAACAGATTGCGTACTTGATGTGATCATGTGATGCTGTGGGATCACGAGGCTCTGCCGTGTAAGACCGCAACAAAGCGTGACAACTGTGATGATGAATGTTGTTGTTGATAAGAGTACTGACCACAATATCGAAGTCAAAAAAGAAGATTCTTTCAGTGCGTGACCATTGCGTGACACTTTGACGCGAGCACCGTTGTCTGTACTCATGGCCAATCAGATTGCGACATTACTGATTCAGAGTAATGTCGCAATCTGATTGGTCTGAATCAGAAACCTTGAGCCATCTTCTTTTTGATTGCATAAAAACAAAAAGTTTTTGGAGAGATTTTGAATTGTATTTTTACAGTCTTTCAAAAGAATTTGTACACCTTACCTTGAAAGATGTTATTGTAGGTATTATAATCACGAACTGCCGTTTACTTAATTACTTATTACTGATAGCTAAGATATATTTATGGGATTGGAGAAGAACTCAAATATTACCCAATATAACTGGCTTAAAATTAAAGGTTAAAAATAAGTTTGAAACAGAAAAATATGTGTGTATGAAGAATAATGCTTTAGATAAATTTAATAAAAAGTGGCTAATAAATAAGTAACTGGTTAAACCACTGCAATACTAGAAGTAGTAATATCTGTGTTAGTATTTTATAGTACAGTGTATTATAGTACTGTAAAACTAGTAACAGTGGCACTTAGTAGTACTAGTAGAATGTAACAATAGTGGTGTAAGCTTTTGAACTGTTTTGTAAGTAGTGTAAACCGTTGTTACACTGTAAATAATGTGAGTAGTAGTATTGTACTGTAAGTTACGTAAGTGACTGTATTTGTAATTTGTAAGGTTGTGAATAAAATAATAATAATAATAATAGTAATAATAATAATAATGATAAAAAGATTGCGACATTACTGCGAATTGTGGCAAAAAATAAAATGGAGGGAGATTAGATATAGGATGGATAGTTCGAAAGGATAGTGCGGGGTAAAGAGACAGATTGACGTAGGTTGTCGCTGGGCAGAGTGCATAAGCTAAGGAATAAGAGTATACAGTGATAATTTCGTCTGGGTAGTCTAAGGGGAAACAGTTGGTGTTTGAATTTGCAGTCGTCTACGTCTAGAGAGGCTGAAAAACTGCAGTATCGTTTGGTCTCAGTTTCAAGATGATACCAATGAAAATATGTTGTGGATTATGATGAAGAATGATTTTACGTGTAATTGTGGCGTGCCTTTTGATATATTCTATAGTGACTTTTGTGGTGTCTGATGATAAAATGGTTAAATGACGAAGTTCGTGCCAGGTTTATGGTGAAAGTGATTGGAATTTGGGATGGTCCGAGATGCAAAGAGTAGTTATAATGTCAGGTAGATTAGCTCGCGTGTTTTGCATAAAACCGTCATCTGTTTAACGACAGAAAATAAACATTTTGTCTGTAGAGCGGTGAGTCAAATTGAATAATAAATGCTTTGTGTTTGTATCGTTTCGCTCGCTATATGCGCATTTACCGTACCTTAACCGTACTTCTACAACTTCCGCTTCTGTAAAATCAATACAAGGTCCGCATGAAGTGAGAACTTGTGCTGTTCATCGATTTTTAATACGATTCTTGATGTTCTCATTTTCGGTGGTCGAGTCTTCTTTAAGCTTAGATCTTCTGATTTAGACCTTTAAAACAACTTATTTTAGTTAAAGATGGACTGCACTTTAAACGAAAGTAGCGAGCGTACCTTATTTGCATAATGTTTACAGCCCAGCGAGCGATCGAGCCACCGCATTTTCCCATTACCCACGATAACTCGTGTTGCGCATGCGTAATTTACGAGTTGAAAAGGAATATTCGCTTAGTAATAGGTCCGCAATTTCCCGCCTATGGTAACTACCCACACCCCCACCCACCCTTTTGAATTGCTGATAGGTGGTATTACCAGGTTCATATAGCGATTCAGGTTAATCAAATAATCCCTATAAAAATGAATTACAGCTCGTGACCAGGGTGTGTACAATGAACCTGCCCAACAGGTTTTGTAAAAATGTTTCACGTAAAGATGAGTTTGTCTTGCTCAATTCGACTAAAAATGACAGTAATAAGGGCGGAGGGGAGGGGTCGCAGAACTTGCTTTTGAGTCAAAAGTGCACACAACTAAAAATTAAAACTGTGTTTTCATTAAAATGTGGGGATGATGACTTCTCACGAGGGAGAAAATTACCACCAACTCACAAGAAATGTTTTTTAATTGTATGATACCATTGCTGAGGCAAGACACTACCACAAGAGTGGTCGCTTTGATCCAAAAAACAATAGATTGAAAATGAATTAGGAAACCGTTCTGAGCCTCTTTAGAAAAACGAAAATTACAAGCAACAATGACAAAAGTATGTGCAGGTACATGTACGGAACTTTTACTAAGTTCGTTTGACACACAAGGGTTGAAGACTAAATGCATCATGGCGGTTATCTTATTCTCAGCTAACTGCATTGGTTGCATAGTTTCTTGCAGTTTTCCCTAACTACAGAATACCGGCTGCAGAAGCTTACTGGCCACCGCTGGCAAAAGCTCCATCTGTCTCGACAAACTGCGATTTAGGAAATGAAGCAAAGACGTTTGTTATTTATAGTTGCTGCAGCTCGTTGAATAATCTTCTAAAATATCATATACATGTACACACTTCCTACATTTCTTTTTTATCAAATTTCATTCCGCCAAATAAGGCGTGACATGTGAGACCGTAGTACATTTTAATATTTCGTTGGAATTAATTTATAACACAATGAATGCAGACTGAAAATGTTGTTAACGGAGCAACAGCGCCTCGACAGGAAAGAACACTTGTAAAACTACTTTTTAACGTGCCAATCACCTGTCCCTTATCATTGCTTTTTGACCTTATAAAGACTGGCCTTCTGGGTTATTTTTCTGATTGACTAAGCAACTCGCGAATATTATCTGCACGTATTAAAAATTTCCAAAAAAGAGCATGTTTCAGAAATAGTTGAAAAGCTGAAAAAGTCTTAAACAGAAATGAACTAAACCAAAACTGAAATTTAATTACAAAAAACAAGATTGATATGTATAAAGAAAAAAAAAAATGGTTATGATGCGTCACAAACCTCCTCCGCCTCTTTTACTACATTCACTTTGGTACAAACGGTTCGCTTGCTGTGCATCAATTGTACTTAGACCATTCCTTTGGCCAATAGCTCCTTGATACTGGAAAATATATGTATAAACGTCATAAGTAAGTGAGTAAGTAACTTTAATCAACCACTGTAGTCCATCCCGGAACGAAAGTTGGTTGGTATGATCCATTTGGGATTAGGAGGTTTATTCTGTTTCCTTGTTCGCAGTCAGTAATGTATTTCACACAATGCCTTCCTCCCTCCATCACTCTTCCCCCAAATCTGCAAATGTACTGCAAAAGTCTATCCAGCTATTGAAACTTGTTGTTGGTTCTAAGAAAACAAGTTGCTCATTGAAGGATGAGGGTCCAACTCGACAGCTAGTCAAAAAATGTCAGAGGAAGTGGAGCATATTGGCTACACCAGTAAATAGTTCGTGTAGTTGGGTCTAGGATCCTGTTTCACGGGGCTCCCTGTAACTTAATGGGCCCTAAAAACTTGTTTATAACTGCTATGAAATTATACAAGATGAAGACAGTATTAAGATATCGGGAAACAAAAAGAGAACGAACCGGTGTATGAGGTGAGATGTGATCTCTTTATCTACATTCCATAGATTTAGATTTTTATGGCTTCTGGCTCATAAAGTCACAGGACCTTTGTGAAACGAGCCTTTTTGTCTCTTTGTAAATCCAGGAAACATAAACGAAAAAAATTGTGTTGGTAGCTATAATAATAACTTACCCTCGGGTTTTTCGTTTTTATCGTTAGACGTCCGTTTCTACTGAAAAATCTACTTCCATAGTGCATTAGGCTTTGATAATCGTAAGGGGTGCCGAGAGAATCAATGGTTGACCTTGGGTACTTCCTAAAATTATTCTCTTTCCCTGCAATAAATTACATCAAACATTTTTTGTCGGGAAAGTCGGTAAATGAAAATATAACTGGTGGAAGTAAGGAAGAAAATTGCTATCAATCCTGATAACGAGAGCCCTTTTGAAGAGAACTCAAGAAAGGTTTGGGTTGCCATGAGTTAAAAAACAAAATGACCGGAAAAATGGAAGTAAACGGTGTTTGCCACATTTCTTTTCACACTTTGCACAGTATGTTCAAATCTTTTGAAAATAGGAAGAGGTCGAGCGTGAAGCCAAAAAACAAAAACAAAAACAAAAACTAAAATAACTTCAGATACTTCTTTGGATTACAATTTTAATAAACTTTTGACGTGCTGATAATATGCATTGAGCAATCAAGGATAAAAAATGAAAAGAGACCTAAGAGGATACGAATATTTCCTTTGGTAAGTGAAAAGTACGGGTTATTGACAGTTAACTGAGTGAAATAATTCTATGACGAAACTGAAATTTAGATTTTTAGTGCAAGATAGCGCGTGCACCTTCTTGGGAGTAATTGTACATTAGCTTCTTAAAAAAAGACTAGGTGGAAAAATCCAAGAATGAAGAGTTTTGCTGTAATGGGCTTTTGAAAATGAGTTGCGAATCAATTTGCCTCACCTGGTTGTACATTTTGCAACAGCACTGTGACAAACTGATCTCTATCGGGGCGAGACTGTTCATGAAAGAATCCTATGGCATGACCTGTGGAGAATTAGAGAAAATTTTAAGAATTTTTGAAGTGGTCTTAAGTTCGTATCAAGTTGGTTTTAATTTTGCGACGGCTCTAAAAATATTGCCCCTAAACAAATATATAAAATAAAGCATCTAAAATATAAACAAATAAGAAAACAAAAAAGCAAACCAAAAAGGTGAAAAAAAAAAAAAAACCAGAAGAAAAACAAACAAACAAACCGACCAAACTAAAAAGGAAAGGAAAATAAATAAAATAGCATAAACAAACACAACAGACAAAATTATTTACCGATTTCATGGGCAACGATTCCTAGAGTCCAGCATCCGGGGGCAAGGTTGATAACTTGAGGTCTTCCAGTTCTACCCACACTTGAATAACACCCTCCACTAAAAAGTAAGTTGACATCAGGAGAATGCATTTATTATTTATACAGTATAAAGCGCTTTCATGAAAAAACATACTAGAGTGTCGCTCTGTTTAAGTTGATCATTATGGATCTAGCGGGCGAGACCCAATGGCAGCGCTGAGGAAAACTTTGATCACTAAAACAGAATTATAATCTTTTATAAAAGCTTTACGAGTGACTCGATGTCTTTAGAGTCTTTATCAGGGTAAAAGATTCTCTTCAGTATAACATGTAACGGCGCCGTTAAGTGTCAGGTACTCCAGCATTCTTGATCTACAAAACCTTTGGTGAATTACATTGCCGTCTAGGAAAAGGCAACAAAGAAATATACAATGTTTTAAAAAGCACGCCCAAAGTTTTTTTCCTTTACACTTAATATTTTGGTTTACGACGTACTGTTTGCAGTCGCTAGTCTGGTTTGCGTATAAACTCTCTTGTAGCGGAGCGCGCGCAACGTAGCCCCGTACGAAGGGAAACAGAGCCTTGATTGCTTCGTCTTGCCCATCCATCAATAACACCACGTTGAGATATTATGGCTCTCTCTTTTGAAATTTAGATAAAATTTTATTTAGCACCAGAAAAAATGCTAACATGCTGTGATAGCTCGAATCTCTAATTTCGCTAACCATTTCTTTTAACTTCGTTCGAACCTTCCAGCTTATGAATTACCGAGATATGTTTTAAAGCAGTTTACGCCAACATTCTCTTACTTGCGTAAAGTAAATTCTACGTAGGCTCTTTCATTTGTTCGCCTCTTAAAACGGATGCATGTCTTTGTTGTCCATTCTTCCATTCCTTGATTAATAGCCGTAAAGGCCCTTTCGGTGTTCGTAGTTCCACCTGTATTTTAAAATAAAGACACAGACGAGTTAGATTCGATCTCTTGTACCAAGTTTAATTTTTTCATCCTGTGCTTGCATTCAGAATTCGAATCGTAGATATGATGCAACAAAGATCTTCATCCAGCAATACACTTTGAATTGTGACACAGGTGAAGCGGATTATCTCAGCGACTTTTTGAACTAAGAGTTCCGAACTTTTAGTTGAAATGAAAAAGGGTAAGTCTGAACTCGACCATGTGTCTCATCTACACGGGGCTCGTCCCGTTTTAGTGATATAAAGCGACTAGGGGTGCTCTGCCGTCCTGGCGTCTTGCTGGTAACCAGCTGTCGCTTCGTTTTTAATTTTATTTATGTGTAGTTTATATGTCTAATTTCGAAATTCAAAGAGACTTGTACAAATATGTCCAAGTAAACATACAGTTTGAAAATATCCGTATTAATCTTCGAAAAGGATAATGAAAAACAAAAAGCCTTGCTCTCTAGCTAATTACGTGACATTACAGCTACAGTAGTACAGCAGATGCCATCTTCGTCTTTGGTCTATTAAAAAGCCACGAATTACAATGGTTGGAGAGTTAAACGATAACATATTTTATTCATCCTTACCAAGCATATTTAAGATGACATAAGGAACCTCTCCTAACGGCCATAGTCTGCTTTTGATCGCGCCTCTTTTGCGGGAGCTATCAACATCCATTCCATGCTCGGCTTTATAGAGGAGATCGGGAGGGAGAATGATATCTCCCTCGAATAAATCCTTATCATCCATTCCCAAGTTTTCTATGGTTCAAAAACTGCATACAATCGATTAGTTGTTGAATTGTTTACTAATTTATTCAATTTAACAATTATCATTCATGCAATCAACCAATGAATTATGCAGTCAATTCTTCCATGAAAATAATCAAATAATAAGTCTTGCTCCATTGGTCAGTAGGGCAGTCAATTAGTTTCCCAATTTAAAAAAATGCATAAGCGAAACAAATTTATGGAGTTTTATATACTTCCATTCTCTCTGACTCTACTAATAATAATTCGTCACAGGAACAGAGGACCTCCATCCTACTTTTCTGGGATAGGTACGTTTCAATAGAAAACTAATAGCTTGTAAATGACTGCTACGCTTGTGATTAATGCGCAAAAAGGATTCGGTGTGAATTCGAATTCGAATTGAAAATTGTAGCTATTCCCGGCAAAATCAGGTGGACTTCGTACTGTAGAAAATTTCAAAGATGGTGATTTATTCTCCAACGATCGTACTTTAAGAATTTTCAACGTGGTAAATCAGTCCATGGGTTTCTTACGGCGTATCAATTAAATTGCTTAAAAATTGTGACGGCTAGAAAAATCAATAATCAGAAAAAGCGGCCGGAACGAACTGAAATGTTCAAAAAAGCGAAAACAATTCAAAATTCCGAGCCATAGCTTCAAAAAGTATGATCTACTTTGGAATTATTACAAGAAATCATGGAACCATGGAACAATCCGATCTCACCATCAGGATTTTCCGATGCAGCGAAGACTGCTGTCACCCATAGGAGGAAGCCCATGCGCGTCATGCTTCTTTGTCTTGCTAACGAATTCTTATTCTCGGTCAGCTTAAGTTTTCTTGCCAGTGAAAACTTTTGCTAGAAACTGATGCTACTCGCAAAAAAGCTGCTTCTTATGGACTTCAGTCGTCGATTATCCAATATGTGAGTGCTAAATTTGGTGATCTAATGCTGCGGCAAAATTAGTGTAGAAAAGAGGTAATCACTTAGTTCCTATTCCAATACACCTCGGGAAATTTTCTGTGAGTAACAATTAAATATATTGTGTTATCTTCCATGCGAAAGCTAAGCCTTTTTCTACCGCAGTCGCCAAAGAAGGGAATCAGTTCACCCTCTTTACGAAAGCGCCCGCTGTAGTGACGCAAACAGTTGCAATATTGCAGACCCTGGCAAATCTGACTTCTTCCAATACACCTCGGAAAATAGTCTGTAATGCTATATATTGTGATATTTTTCATACGCAAGTTAAACCTCTTCCTTCCGCGGCCGCTTTACGAAGGCACTCGCTGTACTAAAGTCAGGTTGCAATATTGTAGGAGCCTGGCAAATCTGGCTTCTTTCTGTGATTTCAAATAGCATGGTTGTGGAAGAGCTTTTTCAGCAGTATGAATTGATTTAAATTCTTGCCAAGGGCCCTTTGTCCTTCTATCATAGCATATTTACAATTTTTTTTTTTTGCAAATGTGAGTCACTTTAAGACACTATACGTAAGCGTTGTAACCGAGCTAAAAATCTGAGCTAAAAATCATATACACGTTTTTTCTTTCGCTGATCAGCAAAACTGCACCAGTGTCTTTGCCCGTATCAACTAACCGACGCAGCTTCCGTCACTCCACTCTTTTATTGGCTGCAATTAAACAACTCTCATCAAAACACTGAATCGAAACTATGCCTCGTAAAACTAAATAAGGCATCCAAGTTGAATTGTTTCAACCCAAATTTGTCTTTCTTTGGTCGCAAAGCAGTGATACAAAAGGCACACGCTACATTTCGAAAATTGCAATTACATCGTTTCTTTGCCTTGTTTTCTTCGGTTGTTTTCGTTTTTTACGAATTATGACAGAGACGAGCAGATATTGTGATCCTATCGATATTTATTATATTGCAATCGTTTCGGTTTCCTGAACCACTTTGGTAGATTCATTAGTCAATGAATCCTAAACAAATGCCTTTTTCTTAACTATAAATGATAATAAAAAGGTACTACGACTTAATCTACTTAACCTAATAAATTGGTGATTTTTTTTTGTGTGTGTTTTACCGTGGAGCTCAAAACATTTCTAAAGAATCAACCCAGCTAATGCATTCGCGTATTGAGTGACGGATCCCTTTATATAATCGGAGTGGCCATATCGAGAAATCACGTCACGATTTTTAAGACTCAACTAAATAACCTAGCTTTCTTTGTTTGGAATACTAGCTACTGATTTGTTTTTATTCGGCGGAGAAAAGGTGCAGCTATATTTAACCATCAACGAGGCAACGGGGACACCAAAAAGAGAACGATGGGTAAACGAAAGGTTTTTATGAAGTTTCTCAAAGGGCATCTTGTCGTACAGTATTAGTCTCACTTATTGTTGGAACACCGGTACTCTGTATTTGAACTGCCTAATCTTTGCAACAGACTTTTATTTTCCCCGATACAACAAAGGGAAAATTAAACCACAAGTTTCCTCAATAGTGTGGGTTTTCTGTAATTATGGCAAGAGCAAAATTGAACTTATTTCTTCTCGACATCATGATATCTTCTGTATACTGCCAATGTACTGAAAGTAGAAATATAATTCCAATATCTCTATAGTTAACAACTATTCACATAAGTGGAGGTGGTTCGTGGTGGATATTTACCGAGCCGCGAAGCGGCGAGGTAAATGTTCACCGCTAACCATCGACACTGAAGTGAATAGTTGTTTTAGTATATACTAAAACAGTGAGATAATATACTCCACCAAAAAGTGATTTTAATTCATACATTCCAGCAACAATTCCAACATTTTCCCGCGCGTAACGATCCAACGCGGCTCGGATCGCGGTAAGTGATTTTTTGTTGTAAAACCTGCCGTTTCGTTTTTTCGCAGACAGATAAAATTTCTGAAGACATTTGTTTAGCTCTGTTGGCGACATTTCTTCAAATGGTGTTACAAACTCTTTCTGTATTTGAAACCATTCTGTAAAAAATACCATTTAACTTTGATTTTCAAGTGAACAAGTGAGGTTACGCAAGATTAATTTGCATTTGTAAACAAAACCTTTTTCCAAGTACCTGACGACAATACTACAACCGCTAACCGACAAATCCAGACATAAACTGCAATCCACTGAAGACTTCATTAACGCTACCAAGACTGTTCAGATACCTGACGACTACAAACTAGTGTCATTTGATGTGAAATCACTGTTCACAAGTATTCCACTTCAATTGGCATTACAATGCACTGAGACTGCAATCCGACAATTTACCGACCCACTACCGCTACCGACAGACGACATTATGGACTTGCTAAACATTTGCCTAACGTCTACTTACTTTCAGTACAACGGTAAACACTACAAACAGTTACACGGCACTGCCATGGGGTCTCCAGTTTCTGTTGTTATAGCAGAAATTGTGATGCAGAACATCGAGGAACGCGCCCTTTCGACTTGCCGACAAACGATACCGCTTTGGTTACGTTACGTTGACGACACCTTCACCGCCGTTCGACACGACGAAATTGACGCATTCCACCGCCACCTTAATGAACAAAACACTGACATACAGTTTATCAGAGAAGTCGAAGAAAATGGCAAGCTTCCTTTTCTAGACTGCCTGGTAAGCCACAACGACAACTCATTACGGACGACAGTTTACAGGAAACCGTCACACACCGACAGATTACTAGACGAGTCATCCTACAACCCTACATCACACAAAGCCACAACTATCAGAACTCTAACACGACGCGCACAACTAGTATGCGACTCGACAGACAGCTTATCCGACGAGAACAAATACCTTCACCGTGTTTTTACGAAGAACAACTACAACAACGACTTCATCCGACGAAACACTCACCGACCCACTACCACTACCGAAACAAACGACACCGCAACCCCTACGACCACAGCAACCATACCATACATAAAAGGCATGTCTGAAAACATCTCGCGCATCTTACTACCCTTCAATATCCGCGTCGCCCACAAACCCATCACCACACTACGTCAGTTACTAACCAACGTTAAAGACAAAGACGAACCGAGGAACAGACAGGGAACGATTTATAAGATCAATTGTTCCGACTGCCAAGCCTCCTACATCGGTGAGACTGGCAGAAACCTCACAACAAGACTGACTGAACACAGACGGGCGACGAGGAAAGGTGATGTCAGCAATCACATTGCTGAACACCATCGACTTACCAACCACAACATTGACTGGGACTCTGCGCAATGCCTAACCTACAGCACTGACTATTTTCAACGACTGACTCTGGAAAGCTGGTTTACTAACTTAGAACAGACTCCCCTAAACAGATGTCAACAACTACCCGCTCCATACAAACGACTCATTCACGACATAAACATCACAAACGACCGAAAAAAAAGAACGACCTAACTTTACCGACAGATCGAAACAGACCAATCACGACCGACTTACGTCACTTGAGTCTTACAGCCAATAACATCACGGCAAAACCGACCGATCATTTCACACGAACTGGAATAAGAACATTCTACTGACAACAATCATTCACTTGACTCTGATGATGACTTCCGCACAGGTTGTCGAAACGTCAGTCACTACCACCGACAACAGTCCTTCTCAGGACTACACTCACCCGGACGATCAGACTACACCTTCACATGTTACCCCCGGGTTCAAACCATTTACTGCAAAACCTCTTTCATTGGTTTTTATCGATAAACTCCCGGTTACCATTATCTTTAAACACGGCCAAACAAAATTTAGTCGCTTTCTGTGTTTTCAGGGACTGCTTCGTCGTTATTTGAGTGATTTCTTCGCTTGTCCCAGATGGAAACCGGCACGCCATTTTTTCCCGAGTTGCTCGGAGGTAAATAGCAAAGGATATTCGGAGTTTGAGTAGCCAATTAGAGCGCGCCTTTAACGCTATCCACTGTTTCAGTATATACTAATATCTGTTATTAAAAAATGATATAATTCACCTATTTTTATCCAAAACAAATCTTAAACGGGTTCTTAATGCGTTTTGTTTAGCAGTTGTGTTCTGACTTTTGTTTGTATTTATGCAGGACAACACTTTTTGCTATAAAATTCCTTCAATGCATCTTAAACCAGTCTCCCAACTGGTCAATGCATTAATGATTATTTTTTTTTTACTTTTTACAATTTTTTAAAATATGATCCAGCAAAAATGACGATTACGAAGTAGAAGAATCATCGTGCCATCGTTAAATATGGATAAATTGGTAACGTACATGGGACACACTATGCACTACCTTTGTATTTACTTACATCAATGGAAGTCATAGGGAAGATATAAGGCTCAGCGGTACATAATTGGGTAAATATATGTTATTGACCAACCGGAGGTCCGTATTGGGAAAAACTGTGCCCGAGGTCTTGGATACCGCCCGAGGCTGTAGGCCCCGGGCGGTACTTAAGACAGAGGGCACAGTTTTTCCCAATACGGACCGACCTATGCTGGTCAATAACATTTTCATTGTTTTCCAACACATAAAAATATGGTTGCCATAAGAACCCGAATGATTTAGGGCTACAATTACGAGGTTAATTACGGGAAAATCCTCCACAGGCGGTGTGCGCACTCCGATTGCATTGCATTGTGGCAGCGTTATTTTCAATATGGCGGTAAAAGCGGTAGAAATGGGTAGAGTTTGACTGAATATTCCATAAAAGTTAGGCCATTTCTTTTTTCCTTTCACTATAGGTAAATATAGTTTGAAATAATCCAAACGTGTAGAAGTATTTTTCGTGCGTATTTATCACGTATTATATCGTTCTCAAGGACAAACGCAAGCACTGTATTTTAGCATGTAATTTGAGACCGGTTTTCGAGCAGATGAAATTCGTTGTACGTCGTGGTTTGAAGCCTTTCAATGATTTGTATGGCCACTTTGATCCTTGTTCAACAGCTCTGACCGAACGCGCTCAAATGCGCTCCAACGGTACAAATGTTTTATGCATTTTAAGTGATAGTGTTTGAGACCCATTTGTGGAGCGAAAAGGCCATCGTTGTGTTTAGTGTGTTGCGTTACATAGCGTTACCACTGTAATAGCCTTTATCAATCGTGTTGTAAATTCACTTTCCTAAGTGAAGGAAAATTAAATAATAGCGAGTGATGTGGGGTAAATCTTCTATCTTGATCACTGAATGAAGGACAGTTTAATTAGAGCAATGAAAAGAGTCACTTGATCCATGAAAACTTCCCCCTTGTGTGAGGCGACACGCCGGAAAGCCGGAAAGCAAAAGGCAGTCGACTGTTGAAAGGTGTTGATAGGCCTGTGCGTCTCCTACCATTCGCTAGCGCTTTTAAACCTTCTACTCTCAACGTTTAGCTCTTATTAGGATATCTTTTGATGACTTTCCTTTGCGATGTGATAATATGGGTCAGTTTTAAGGCGTCATAATTCTCTTTGGCAAAGCCGGATGAGATTGTGTTATAAACGGTAATATTTTCTTCTGTGCACACGCTATTTTCTTTGTTTCATAGTTTACCTCTGTCCTGAAGTAATAACTCCAGAGATACGTTTCTCAAAACCCTCATGTAGGTTTCCTCTATTCTCGAAGGGTACTTTACAACTCTGTACGTTTTTACTAAACGTGGAGCGCGACAAATTCGTTCATTAGGAGCAGGGTTAGCGTAGTGGTGAGAGCGCTCGCCTTCCACCAATGTGTCCCGGGTTCGATTCCCGGACCCGGCGTCATAAGTGGATTGACTTTATTGGTTCTCTACTCTGCTCCGAGAGGTTTTTCTCGGGTACTCCGGTTTTCCCCTCTCCTCAAAAACCATCAACATTTGAATTTATTTAATTTAGAGTTTATTTAGATTTACAGACGACCCCACAAGCTGTTCAGCTTTAAACATTATCGTGTCTAAATAAAGTCATTATTATTATTATTCTTAGGAGGAGTGGGGCTTTTCCTATAACAAATTCCGTATTTACGCTCAGTGGAATAAGTTCGTGTATTACAAGGTCTCTGTCTCTCTAATATTCGTTTGCATGTCAAGTCAATTCACAGTTGAAGAACTCGCGTCTTGGAATATAATTACTGACTTTGAAATTATTCATCCCGTCATCGGTTGAGTGTAACTGTTGCTATTTGTGTCGAGATTCTTAGGCAGATTACAATTTCGAATCTTTCTAAATAACGTCAGTTGCCTCCTAAGAACAAATTCGTCACGGAGAAAAGACAGGAGTCGCGCAGGCCCGTAAAACGTTTTGACTTTCGAAGGAGTAGCAACAGACAGTGGATCCTACCGTGGCCGGTATGGACAAATTACGTACTTTATTTACATAAAACACATGTAAGCTTAATAATTTGCGGAAAGACATAAAAAAAAAGCCAGCAAACTTAATTAAATGCGCGCAAACTGTAAAAAGCGCTGACAAACTTAATGAAGGACATGCAAACTTAACAAATTGCGTACAAACTTAATAAAGGACATGCAAACTTAGCAAAAATGCGTACAAATTTTTTGACAGGCAAGCAAATTTAAAAAATAGCACGCAAAGTTAAATGAAAGGGTTACAAAATTAAAATTAAAAACACAAACTTAAAATGAGACGCGCAAACTTAATAAAATGCTCACAAACTTGATATGAGACGAACAAACTGAAAATGAAATGCACACCAACTTGAAATGACTCGCCAACAAACTTAGGAGTAAACAAGCACGCAAGCTTAAAATAGAACGTACGCAAACTTAAAAAATATTATCACAAACGTAGAGTCAAACGGACGCAAACTTAAAACTGAAACACCCGGACTTCTAAAAAATGAAACAAACGGACAAAAACCTAAAATACAGCGAGTACAAACTTAAAATTAAACGAACACACAGTTAAAACTAAACGAACCCAAACTTAAAATGAAACAAACACAAACTCAAAATGAAACTTACATAAACTTAAAATGAAACGAACACAAACTTATAATGAAATAAACTCAAACAAATATTGACGATAGGTTGCCGAGTTTACGAACCTCGTTTGCGAACTGCCGCCATTTTCATGTGCCACCAACTGTTCGTTTCTGATTTTAAGTTTGTGTTCGTTTCCGATTTTAAGTTTGCGCTCGTTTTGATATTAAGTTTGTGTTTGATTAATTTCAAGTCTGTTTTC
Organism: Stylophora pistillata; assembly: GCF_964205215.1. Lineage (NCBI taxonomy): Eukaryota > Metazoa > Cnidaria > Anthozoa > Scleractinia > Pocilloporidae > Stylophora > Stylophora pistillata. Next base: position 5,373,685 of record NC_142527.1, read on the forward strand.
GTTTCCGATTTTAAGTTTGTGTTCGTTTCCGATTTTGATTTTGTGTTCGTTTAATTTGAAGTTTTTGTCCGCCTTAATACACTTTTTAAAAGTTTGGGTGTTTTATTTTAAGTTTGTGTCCACTTGATTCCACGTTTGTGTTCGTATTTTTTTAAGTTTGCGTACGTTCTATATTAAGTTTGCGTGCGTCTTTATTCTCAAGTTTGTACGTGTTTCATGTTAAGTTGGTGTGCGTCTCCATTTTTGTTTGTTTGTCTAAATTTAAGTTCGTGCGCGTTTTATTAAGTTTGAGTGTCTCACTTTAAGTTTGGGCGCGTTTTATTAAGTTTGCGTGTCTCATTCTAAGTTTGTGTTTTTCATTTTAACTTTGTATGCGTTTTATTTTTGGTTTGTATGTGCTTCACTTTAACGTTACGTGAAAGTTTGCGTGCCTGTCATAAAGTTTGTACGCATTTTGTTAAGTTTGCATGTCCTTTACTAAGTTTGTCAGCGCTTTTTACAGTTTGCGCGCATTTAATTAAGTTTGCGGGCTTTTTGTTAAGTTTGTCCGCAAATTATTAAGTTTGCATGTGTTTTGTGTAAATAACGTACGTAATTTGTCCATTCCGGCCACGGTAGAATCCCCATTACATTCCACGTATATTCACGCCGCATCTCGCTGCCAACAAAGATGTTCACTCTAACGCGTCAAGATTCAAATGAGTCAATTTGTGTTTTACGACCATGATGCAACGCAATCAGAGTGCGCACGCCGCCTGAATCCTCCATAAACTTACAGTCAAACTAAGTGAAGGGGTACCCCTAAGGATTACAATAATGATTTGATGATTTGAATACTGAACCCGCTAATCGTTTCAGGAGCGCAATAACGAATTGAATATTTGAATGTGGAACCCGCTAACCGTTTCAAGAATGCAATAATGGATTGATTATTTGAATATTGAACCCGATAGCCGTATTCGTTTTGAAAAGGCGCGGATCATTGTTCAAATCAGAAGTCCATTTCTGATTGGATTATGCGAACACGTGATGATGGATCGGAACTATTTCAACATGGCGTCAGACTTGAGGGGGAAAGCTAGGTGAGTTCGAGTGTTGTGTAGAACTTCTTGTAAATGTTGTAAATGGAATGTTATCGAGAGCTTTTTTCGCATATTTACATCTTGACGAACTTGTAGAAATTCTTGTGTGTACTCATGGTCGAAAAAATTAGCTTACGAGCAGAGCCATCGCAAGACTTTTTTTATTTCGTTACTATTAATCTGCGATCGACTGTTTTCGCAGTGTTGTTACCGTGCAGTTTGTTCATTTTCAGGATTCCTCGTCAAATAGAACAATCTTATTGGATTTCAGAAATGGACTTCTAATTTGAACAATGATCCGCGCCTTTTCAAAACGGATACGGCTATCGGGTTCAATATTCAAATAATCAATTCATTATTGCATTCGTGAAACGGCTAGGGGGTTCAATAGTCAAATAATCAATTCATTATTGTATTCTTGAAACGACTCGCGGGTTCAATATATTAATATATTAATATCTAATATATTTGAAGTGCTTGATAAAAAAGCGCACGTGGACAGAATACTGATGATGATCTTGTCGCAAGATTAATATTAAACGTATCGTACAGATTGTATCACCACTGTTTGAAATTTTCCATATAAAGGTCATGTACTGAAAGCATGCAGAAATGTAATTCCAAATTCTCTATAGTTTCTGTTGTTCATAAATGTTATAATGCATCTATTCTTATCAAAAATACATCTTAACACAAGGCCCTAATGGGTTTTTTTAAGAGTTGTTTTCTGACCGGGTTTGTTCTTTTAAATGGTACTACTTTTCCACATGAAATTCTTTGTATGCATCTTGGATCAGTCTCCCAATTAGTCAGTGTATTATCTTTTTTTCAAAGATTTGATCGAGCAAAAATGATGATAACAAAGAGGAAGAATCATCATACCATGTTCAGATATGAATATATTGGCAACGTATATGCAATATCAATATATTCCGTGTAGTACCTACGTGTCTTTTATCTGACGAGCCGTCAAAGAAAGATATAAAATTCATTTGCTATAGGCGATGTGGATAATACCACTTAAAGTCTTATTACACTAGTCCCTCTATGTTCCATTTGCTGTATTTCTCCTTTTTTCAGATTGCCCAAAGTTGAGATGTAAGAATCCACTGGCCACTCTGCAGCCACCACCCAGGGAAAACAGCATCAGTTTCAAGTCATCTGTCTTCATTATGGGCTTGAATGATTCGATAGATTTGTGATTGTGTTTGGTATTAGTGGCTAAAAGAAGAGGACAGAACGTAATCACCAGCGTGGATAAGAGGAAAACTTCGACATCAACGCTCATGTGGTTGTGAATCAGCACGGAAAAAACCTACCTGAGCAGGGGTGTTTCTATTCCATTATCAGACCTTTGCCCACACCCCCGGCCGTGCTGAGTCCAACTTGTACAGGAAAAGAAAAAGAAGGGGCATTTTTAATGCCACTAAGAAAGCATGATTGTAAATATTAAGGAAGCCTAAATGAAGTGGTTGCTGATTTTGTATTGGAGAAGGGTTTCTTTGGATAAAAACTGTTTTGCGCATGAAAAGTTATTGAAGTAAAATTACAACAGTGGAAACAATACCGCAGGGAGAGGTTTTTAATCAAATTAGTTAAATAAAAAAATTTTCAAAACATAATTGACAGTAAAAATTTAAGAGTTAGTCACGTCGAAGACAATAAAGTTTCTCCTTAGCAAATTTTTTTGATCTTCTGGACTTGTTTTCTTTCTAAAGCCGCGATTGTGTGAACTTATTACGTAAGAATTTTGGCATTAAAAGGAGTATGATCTTATTGTCGTTGAGAAAATTTTCAAAATGCGACAAGAGAGGCTGAGGACGGTTTTGAAGTCAAAAGGCGAAGAAATGATGGCATTGATAACCTAACAGTCCAATGTGATAATGGTTGGGACGATTTGGACGGTTAGTCATTTCATTTCATTTCATACGGAATTATCATAGTAGTTATGTCGAAAGATAATAGTAATTGAGTTGCAGAGTTTGTACTATAATTGTGCATGTGTTTATAGTTACCGTTTATTCCTTGAGCGTGCGTTAGATATGAGATGGTAACTAGCAAACGAAGTGCATAGCGGCGAGTTGACTATAATCTATCTCGTATTCAACAAGTGCGAATGTATCAATTGTTTTGCTAAAATTTATCACATCCTGAACGTTTATTTGGATATTTGGAGCCTTTTTCAGGTCTGCAACAGTTGGCACGATGCATTTCCATATAAGATTAATCGGAATATGAGCTGATTACGAAGTTATCTGAACCATCAGAACATTCAGAGTTAAAAGTTTAAAAATACAATGTATCTGATGAATGTAAATTTAATGTAAGATTTTATTCAGAAAAATATTTCTAAATCTTGGTATCCATGAGAATAGTTGGAAAGTATTTGCGACCAAATACGAACTCAAAATGGTATATGAGTATCAGAATTTGGTGTATATAAATTTCAGAATTTGGTGTATAGAAATAACGATTTGGTAGAAAAGTAATGTGGTGAGGATTTTTGTAGAAAGAAATTTGAATGAGGTAAAAAACAACAACAACAACGTACGAAAACTGTTACAGATATCATGTTTATACTGGTGGTAGAGTTTTGAAAATCTACTTGTTTTCTTGTGGAAACTCTTGTCAGTTAAGAGTAATGGGGGAAGTTTCTTTGAATTAAAGTAGGTTTTGGCAAATTTTGTTATGCATGCTGTGTGGTATTTCGGTAAAATGCTATGAACAAATGAGTTGGGAATGATTTGATGAAATATTAGGATATATGAATTTTTCCCTTGGAGGGGGAGTAGTTCTTAGCAATAGGTTGACGAAGATGTGCCACTGGATGACGTCGCATTTTCACGACTGGATTGAATATATCAATAGAGTCAGGACAATGGGGTCGCACATTTTCAGAACTCAGGGTAGGAAAATTATGGTAATACGGGATTGAAAAATGGTCGCCTTTTGGATGGCACGAATTATATTCGCCCAAAAGTGACCAAGATGGGGTCTATAATTGGCCGCAGAATAGGCCCTAATTGGGTTGACGTTCTGAGAGGCCAGCGGCTTATATCCAACATAAATTGACCCAAGTACGCTCTCCCAGAGTATTTGTGGTGTGGCTATTGATATATCTGATTGAGAACTTTGTGATGTCTGTTGATATATTTCAATATGAACTTTGCGATGTCTGCAAACCTCCAAAGGTGCATCCATAACTCAATTTTGTACGCTGTGGTGTTTACCATTCGTTTCATAACATAACATCAATAAATTGTAGCAAAAGAGTTCCTTTTTGTTTAACAAATCTTACGTGATCAGAAAAAGCAAGCGCGCGAAAGCTAGTCTTTGCGTTTACTTGCATCAACAGCGTACACCCATAGGCAAGTGGAGGACAGTGAATTGACCCATAAGAGCGCGAGCTTTACTTTGATTATGTTATAATAAAAATTGGCAAGTTAAGTAAGTTACAATGAGCCAGACCCGGTTTTGTAAATTATTTGACGAAAAGATAAGTTTTTATAGCTTCAAATGCACAAACCTAACAATGAAAGAAAGTGTTTTCAATAAATTTTGGCGATTGTCTGGATGCTTACTTCTCGTGAGGAAGAAAAACTAACCACCAGCTCACTAGAAATGTTTTGAAGTTGTATGATAACATTACTGGGCGAGACGTTAAAAAATTGTGGTCGTATTGATCCAACAAACAATAAATTGTACCTGAATGAGGAAGCCGTTCTGAGCCTCTTTGGAATAAAGAAAATTATACCAAACAATGAAAAAAGTATCCAGGTACAAGACTTTTATTAAGCTACACAAGAGTTAAAGAGGTACACAAGAGTTAAAGACTAAATGCATCATTGTGGTGATCGCATTCTCTACTAACGGCATTGGTTGCATCGTTTCATGCAGTTTCTCCTAACTCTGGAATTCCTGCATTGGCTTACTGGCCGCCATCGGCAAAATCTCCATCGGTCTCGGCAAACCGCTATGTAGGAAATGAAGACAAAGACTATGTTATTCATAGCTGTTGCGGCTCGTTAACAGCTCTTCTAAAAATATCATATAAACGTTTCCTACATTTCTTTTTTGTTAGTTTGTCATTTCGCCAAATAAGATGCTAGATATGAGACCGTAATAATATCTTGGTATAATCATTTTATAACACCATTATTATAAATGCATTTATAACTAAAACATGTTGAAAACGGAGCAACGGCGACCAGAAAGGACAACATACAACACTTGTAAAACTACTTTTTAACACACCGAGCATCTGTTGCCTATCATTGCTTTTAACCATAGGAAATTAAAGAGTGACGTTCTGGGTCATTAATCTGATGGACAACGTAGCTCGCGAATATTATCTACGCGCTTTTAAACTTTCAAAAAAGGACATGTTTTGAATAGAAGTTGAAAATGTCACAAAAAAAAGACAGCGAACCTAAACAAAACTGAAATTTAATTACAAAAAACGAGACTGATATATATATATATATATACCTCCTCCCCCTCCTCTCTTTCTACATTCATTTCGGTACAAAAGGTTGGCTTGCTGTGCATCAATTGGACTTAAGCCCCTCCTCTGGCCAATAACTCCTTGATACTGAAAACATTATACGTAAACGTCATAAGTAAGTGAGTAAGTAACTCTAACAACAAACATATGAAATACATATATATGAACTGCGGTTATGAAACGTATATGTGCACGATCCTTCGCAGTAAAGCACTATTTAAGCAATAGTGAAAATCAGAAAGGTAAGTAACTCTATTTAACTGGCCCATTCCATGTTCATCGGGGGCTGGGAGATTGATTCTGTCTCCGTCGCAGCCAGTGATGTATGTCGCACAATGCCTTCCTCCCCCCCATCATTCCTCCATCAAATCTGCAAATGTATTGCAAAAGTCTATGCACTTGTTGGTGCTAAGAAGAAAAAAAGTTTCTCAGTGAAGGATAAGGGTGCAATACGACAGCTGATCAAAAATTGTTAGAGGAGGTGGAGCATACTGGTTACGCTAGTGAATACTTTGTGTAGTCGGGTCCAGAATCCTGTTTCTTGAGGCTCCCTATACTTGACAGGCCCTAAAAACTTTTTTGTTTGCCATGAAGTCATACTAGAGGGAGATATAGAAACTTTTGAAATTGAAACAATTAAGATATCGGGAAACAAAAAAAGAATGAATCGGTGTATGAGGTGAGACGCAATCTCTTTATCTACACTCCATAGATTTTGATTTTTATGGCTTCTGGCTCATAAAGCAACGGGACCTTCGTGAAACGAGCCTTTTTGGCTCATTGTAAATCAAAGAAACATAAACAAAGATCTTTGTCTCGGCTTCTATAGTAACATACCCTCGGGTTTTTCGTTATTATGGTTAGAAGTCTGCCGTTCTTGCTGAATGCTCTGCTTGCGTAATGCATTAAGCTTCTATAATCGTAAGGGGTGCCGAGAGAATCAATGATTGACCTTGGGTACTTCCTAAAATTATTCTCTGTCCCTGCAATAAATTACATCAAATACTTTTGGTCAGAAAGGTCGGCAGCTGGTGATATGGCAGGTGGACGCAAGGAAGAAATTGCTAACAATCTTGATAACGAGAACCCTATTGAAGATAACTTAAGAAAGGTTTGGGTTCTCGTGGGTTTGAGAACAAAATGACCGGAAATACAACATGCGAGTTGACTGTGTATGCTGCATTTGTATTTCACCCACTGTACAATCTGATCAAATCTTTCAAAAGCAAGGAGAGGTCCAGCGTGAAGTCAAAAGCAAAAACAAAAACTTCACGGCTGCTTTAAAATAACTTTACTATTTTGGATTACAAAGCAGTTTGTTTAAACCATACTACATAAATTATGCACTGAGAAATTAAGAGTAAAATATAAAGTGACTTTAGAGGAAACGGATATTGCTCTTGGTAAGCGAAACCCCAAGTTATTAGCGACAGTTTACAAACTGCAATTACTCTATGACGAAACTCAAATTTAGGTTTTTAGTGCAAGATAGCGCTTGCACCTTCTTGGGAGTGATTGTACAGTAGCAAGACTACGCATAGGCTTTTAAAAATGAAATGCGAATCAATTTGCCTCACCTGGTATTACATTTTGCAACTGCACTGTGACGTACTTATCTCTATCAGAACGAGACTGTTCATGAAAGAATCCAATGGCATGGCCTGCGAAAAATCAGAGAAAATTTTAAGTATTGTTGAATTGGTCTTAAGTTAGGATAAAGTTGTTTAAGTCTTGCTACCGCTCTAAAAATATCTTCCCTAAACGTTTATATAAAATAAAACCTCTAAAACATGAACAAATACGAAAGAAAAGAAAACAAACGAGAAAGGAAAAAAGCAGAAGAAAAAGAAACAAAAAAACTGGCCAAACTAATAAGGAGAGGAAAATAAATAAAAAACGATAAACAAACAAAACAAACCAAATTATTTACCGATTTCATGGGCAACAATTCCTAGAGTCCGGCATCCGGGACCAAGGTTAATAATTTGAGATCTTCCAGTTCTGCCCACATTTGAAAAACACCCTCGACTGAAAAGTAAGTTGACATCAGGAGAATGCATTAATTATTTATTTAGTGTGAAGGACTTTCATGACAAAACATACCAGACTGTCACTATGTTTAAGTTGATCATCAGTCATCTCACGGGCGAGACCCAGAGGCGGCGCCGAGGGAAACTTTGATTACAAAAAGATAAATTATGTTTCAGATAAAAGCTTTACGAGTAACTCGATGTCTTTATGGTCTTTATCAGGGTAAAAGATTCTCTTTAGTATATGACGGAAAGGCGCCATTAAGTTTCAAGTAGGCATGTATTTAATTTTCTGTCACTGTCGGGCGGGGTTATCCGGCATTCTTGAACTACGATACTCTAGGTTAATCACATTTCTGTCCAGGAGAGGGCACGAAAGAAACGTACAAAGTTTTAAAAAGGTCCATTTCCTTTTTCATACTTAATTTTTTGATTTAGGACCTACTCTTTGCAGTCGCCGGTCTGATTTGCGTATAAGGTCTTTAACTCAGCCCCATATGGAGGGAAATAGTTACGATAACCTATTAAGTCAAGAAAATATGATTGCTACGTGTTGCTTATCCATCAGTAACATTGCTTTGAGATATTCTGGCTCTTTCTTTGTCGATTTAGCTAAAAATTTTTGAGCAACGGAAAAAATGTTAACATTTTGAAATAACTCGAATCTCTAATTTCTCTTGCCATTTCTTTTAACTTCGTTCAAACAAACGGTCTTATAAGATTTGTCTTAGAGCATTTTTCCCTAACGGTCTCTTACCCGCTCGAAGCGAACATTACGAAGGCTCTTTCATTTGTTCGCCTCTTAAAACGGATGCATGTCTTTCTTGACCATTCTCTCATTCCTGCATAAATAGGAGACGTACTTCCAGCTGTATTTAAAAAAAAAGCACAGACTAATTAGTTTCGATCTCATGTACCAAGCGGGCTTTATTTCCCTCTGTTTGCCTCCAGAGTTCAAATTGGGATATGACACAGCAAAAATCATTTCGAGTGAATAGGTATGTTTTTTTTGGAAGATCTTGTTTGAATTGTGATACAGGTGAAGCAGATTACAGCGGCGACTATTCAACTAATGCCAAAGAGTTCCGAACTCTTAGTTGAAATAAAAAAAGGGTAAGTCTGCACTCGACCCAAGTTTCCTATACACGTGGAGCCGTTCCCGTTTTTTGGTTACGAAGCCGCTAGCAGTGCTACAATTTCCTCTGAAGAGGATACCGGTCCATCACCCTAAAGTCCAGCTTGATGACTGTAACTTTGTTTTCCTTTTTAGTTATGTGTAACATACATCTCACTTCGAACTTCACAGAAACTTGATCAAATCTCTTTGAGTAAACATACAGTTTAAAAAGGGAAATGAAAAACAAAAACGTCGCTCTCCAGCTAATTATATGACATCATAGCTACTGTAGTACAGCAGATTCGGTATTTATCTTTACTGTATGAGAAAACTACGATGCACTATTACAATGTTTAGAGAGTTTTAACGATGAAATATTTTATTCACCCTTACCAAGGCTTCTAGAGATGACATAAGGAACCACTCCTGACGGCCACAGTCTGCTTCTGATCGCACCTCTTTTGCGAGAGCTATCAACATCCATTCCGTGCTCGGCTTTATAGAAGACATCGGGAGGGACAATCATATCTCCCTCGAACAAATCCTTATCATCCACTTCCAAGTTTTCTATTGTTCAAAATAAAATACAGTTGATTAATTAGTTGTTTTTTTTTGTATTACTAATTTATTCAATAGATCATGTATCACTCGTGGTATCAACCAATGAAATATGCAGTCAGTCCTCCAATGAAACCAATCAAACGTTACTCCTTTGATAAGTAGCGCGAAAAAAAAAATTATGAAGCTTTGTTTACTTCCGTGCTTTGACTCTACTAATAATTAGTCACAGGAACAGAGGCCTGCATTCAACCTTTTTGGGATAGGTACGTTTCAATAGAAAACTAGCGACTTGAAAATGACTGCTTCGCTTATAATAATGCGCAAAAAGAATTCCTTGTGAGGCGAATTGAAATTTCTAGTTATTAACTGTAAAATCAGGTGGACTTCGTATTATGGAAATTTTCAAAAAATGTTTTATTCTGTAACGATCGAACTCTTAGAATTTCTTAACGCGGTGAATCCATGGGTTTTTTTTCCGGAGTACCAATTTAATTGCTTAAGAACTGTGACCAGCTAGAAAAATCAATAATCAGAAAAACAGGGACTGACTGAAAAGTTGAAAAAGCGAAAACAATTCAAAAGTATGGGCCTTAGCTTCGAGAACTACGATCTACTTTGGCATTATTACAAGGAATTATCGAGCAATCTCACCATCAGGATTTTCAGATGCAACCAAGCCTGCTGTCACCAGCAGAAGGAAGCAGAGGTACTCCATGCTTCTTTGTCTTGTTAATGAATTCTTATACTTAGTCAGCTTAAGTTTTCTTGCCAGTGAAAACTTCTGCTGTAAACTGATGCTACCCGCAGAAAGCTGCTTCTTATGAACTATTCAGTCGTTTGTCCAATACGTGTAAGTGCTAAACTTGGCCACCAATGGACTATTTAGTCGATAATCCAATATGTGAGCGCTAAATTTGGCCATTTAAAATTGCGGCAAAAATAGTGTAGAAAAGAGGTGATGACTTAGTTTCTATTCCAATACACTTCCGAATAGTTTCTGTAGGTAACAATGCAATATATTTTGATATTTTCCATGCTCAAGTTAAGCCTCTTCCTTCTGCGACAACACTCGCTGTAGTGACGTCAAGAGTTGCAATATTGAAGGAGCCTGGCAAACCTGGCTCCTTCCTGTGACTTCTAATGGCATACATACGTAGCTATGGAAGAGAGTACTAATTGAATTTAATAGGGCTCCGTCCGTCTTTCTTAACACGCTTCCTTTTATGGCAAACATGGGTCAATTTAATACATTATGTACGTGTAACTGTTGCCCGGGCTAAAGATCATATCCATTCTACTTCCTTTGGTGATTAATTAACATAACTGCACCGGTTTCTTGGCCCATATCAATTAATCCACGCAGCTTCCGTCACTTCATTTTTGGCTACAATCAAAACAATCCTCATTAAACCATTTTATCTAAACAATGGCTTGTATACCTGAATAAGGCATCCAAGTTTAGTTTTTCTTTACCCAAATTTGTCTTTCTTTGGTGGAAAAACTCCTATACAAAAGACACATGATACATTGTGAAAATTGCATTTATATCGTCTCTTTGCCTTGTTTCCTTTCGTTGTTGTCGAGTTTTTCGAATTTTTGAAAGAAACGAGCAGATGTTATGTTGTTATGCTATATTATTTTATTTTTTTAACCAGCATGTCAATTGTGCAATATTTTTGGTTTTCTGAACCACTTTGGTAGATTCATTAGTTGATGAATCCTCAATAAATACCTCTCTTTCTCACTTTAAATAATAAGAGCGTATTACGACTTGACCGACTTAAATAATTTAGTGAATTTGTTTTTTTTCGTGTGTGTGTTTTACCGTGGAACTTGGAACATTCCTAAAGAATCAAGAACCCAGCTAGCTCATTTGCCTACTGAGTGACGGATTCCTTTATAGAACCGGGGTGGCCATATCGAGAAATCACATCACGATTTTTATGACTTAGCTGAATAGCCTTGCTTTGTTTGTTTGTTTTGATTCGGGGAAGAACTGCATTTCACCACCAATGAGGCAACGGGGATACTAAAATGAAAACGTTGTTTAATCGAAAGATTTTCATGAAGTTCTTCTGAAGGCATCGTTTCATACAGTATCAGACGCAGCTTTTTCGGGAATACTTTGTATATATTTGAACTGCTTAATCTTTACTACAAACCATTATTTTCCCTGATACAATGAAAGGATATTAAACCACACGTTTTATCAACGGTATTTTTTTTCCGTCTTTGTGGCTAGAACAATATCAAACTGATATCAGCTTGATGCGTTTTGTTGTATAGTTGTATTTGACTGGGTTTGTACTTATGCAGGACAGTACTTTTTCCCATGACGCTCCTTCAATGCATCTTTGGCCAGTCTCCCAATTAATCAGTGCCTCAGTCCTCAGATTTAATCTAGCAAAAACGACGATAATAAAGAAGAAGAATCATCATACCATGGCTTAGATATAGATAAACTGGTAACCCACATGCAACATACTATGCGTTACTTTTGTGGTTACGCACATCAAGAGAAGTAATAGGGAAGATATGGGGCTCAGCGGTATATAATTCATTTGTTATCGGCAATCTGACCAATGACATTTATAGTCTTTTCAGAGTCCCTCTATCTACGCAATAGAACATGTTTTCACAGCTTTCAAATAGTAACAAACCCTTTATGCCGGGGTGTCGGAAGAGCACGAGAAAAGCTTTTAAAGCAAGTGATTAAAGAGAGTAATTTGAATGAAAATTGTCTGCTACTGCAACTATGAACCACCCCTTACAGTAACTTTGCAAGCTTAGAGCACAGATTTAGTTTGTTTTCTTTAATTCTGAAATTCCGAAAAAAAAATTGAATTAGCTGCAAGGTGATTCATGAAAAGCCCACAAAATACCGAGCTGTGCACAGAAGATTTATTCCTGCTTTAAAAGCTCTATTACTCGTGGTATAGAGTTCAGCTTTTAACTAAATTATTTTTGGGACCTCTATTTAAATGAGATAATTTGGTTTTATTAATTGAGTTGATACGTTAATTGGCCATCGTAAATAGTTTCAAAGTTGGCTAATCTACATTATCAACCCAGCTGATGAAGCCGAATAATCTTGTTACACTTCCCTTATCTATTTAAGAATGAGCTTTCCCTAGAAACTTCATCAAAATTAATAGCAATTGAAAAGGGGCAAAAGTTAGCCGACATATGATTTCCGATTATAGTTTTCGAGAGGAAGGAACACATTATTTTACGAGCTGTGTAAACTAAAAGCTGAAAGGAAAAAAATTTTTTTGATTGAATATCATTACATTTCCTCTAACGACGGAAAATTTTTTAAGTTCGTCATTTGCAATCCGACTGCAAATGACGAACTTAAAAAAACTACCGTCAATGATCCACACCCATCTTTGTTGATCACATCGGCCCTGTTATCTTGTTATATCTCACTGTGCCGATATCTTGATGTCACATTTAAATTGGTGGTATATCTGTTAGGCGAAAATGACCCGAAATATCTTGACACTTCCTTAGATATTTAAGATGGTTGTTACCCTTAGCCAGGAGAAGACTGTAACGCACACTGAAGTCGGATTTTAAGGACTGACCTCACCAAAATATGGTTAAGTGCAACCAAATAGCGTAATATTCATTGCTGTAACAGCGGTGAACCAGCAGTTCAGCAAACCAGCAGTTCAGAGAAGAACTGGAGAACTGCCGCCAAACAAATTGGTTTGACTGCTAGGAAAGAAAATTTCATTTTTTTTCAATTTAAAACCTCAGAGTATAACACTTTGTAATAATTATAATTAAATGTTTGCTAGTTTGTCGCTTCATAGAGTGGTACAATCGTTTTTGTTTTTGTTTTTACGGTTTTGAATGATTTAGATCGTGCGTGTACTTACCACACGCTCAATACAAGTGGGCATATATCCAAAGGTATCACCAGCCGTAATGGACAAATATCCCAAGTTAAATACTAAAATTTCAGTCTAGAATACCACCATTAATAATATTTTGAGTGCTTAAAATAAAAAAGCGCACGTGGAGAGAACATTGATGAGGTTCTTACATTTGTTTAAGGACGTAAGGCTCCATAAATCATCAATGTTGGGTTAAGCTTAGCTTCTATAGAAATACCCTATGTATTTGAACCACTCAATCTTTATCACAAAAATTTCATAACATGTAAAAACAAACATAACAATAAAAAGCAAAACCACACTTTTTCTCGACGGTATGAATTTTACGATCTTGTCGCAAGATTAATTTTAAACACAGACCATATCGCCATTGTTTGAAATCTTCTATATACAGGTAATGCCGTTTTGCACGAAATTATTTAATCCCTGTCAAGTCTCGTGATTAGGGACAGTTCTCTATAAAAGAGAATACATCTTTCCATAGGGGCCTTAATGCGTGTTGTTTTTTAAGAGCTGTTTCCTGACCGGGTTTGTCCTCTTAAGTGACACTGCTCTACCACATAAAATTCTTTGTATGCATCTTGGGCCAGTGTCCCAATTAGTCAGTGTATTATTGCTTTTTATTTTTTTTAAATTTGATCTAACAAAAATGACGTTTACAAAGAGGAATAATCATCATATCAAGGTCAAACATGAATATGCACCTCTCGGTAGTGCATGTGTCTTCTATCTGATGAGCTGTCAAAGAAAGATACAAACTTCATTTGCCATATATAGGCGATGTGGATAATACTAATTACAGTATTTTTATAATTTGGATATATCAACAAAGTTGAAGTGGTAAATTGGCCACCGTGACGATTACAAAAGCTGACGTTTCGAGCGTTAGCCCTTTGTCGGAGCGAATAGAGGAATTGTGGGTTGTGTGTACTTTGAAATGCAGAGAATGGAGCTACGTTATTGGTGGGAACATGGCAACGAGAAAAACAAGAATAAATTAGTGGAATGAAAAGCGTTCGTTGATCCCTGTGGGATTTAGACTGCCGGTTTGAAAGATGAGCTTTCGTTCAAGATTTTTACACTCGTCCCTTTATGTTCGATTATTTTTGTATTTTGCTTTTGTCCTTTTCTCATATTAGCCCCAAGTTTAGATGCGAGAGTCCATTCTGCTTTGAAATGTGGTAAGCAGCCACCACCCAGGAAAAACAACCTGAGTTTCAAGTTATCTGTCTTCAATATGGGCTTGAATGATTCAATAGATTTGTGATTGTGTTTGGTAAAAGTGGGTAATGCGATGAAATATTAAGATATATGTATTTTTTCCGTGGAAAGGGAGTACTTCCCAGCAAGAAACTGATGGGGACGTGCCAGTGGATGGGGTCGCATTTTTACGACTGGATTGAACACAATAGGGTCGCCCTATCAATAGAGTTACCAGTATGGTAACTCTATTGATAGGGTCGTACATTTTCAGAATTTCTAGGGTAAGAAAATTATGGTAATTAACCGCTTCCCGGTTAGCTCAATGGATAGAGCGCTGGACTGTAGTGCGGGAGGTTGAGGGTTCGAGCGCCGGCCGGACCAACACTCAAGGTCTTAAAATAATTGAGAAGAATTTGCTACCTTTCTATAACATCAAGAAATGGTTAGATATACTAGTCTTCTCGGATAGGGACGAATAAATGGAGGTCCCGTCTCCTGCAGGGTTGGGGCAGGAGACGTTAATTTCCCACACACGAGATTACTGTGTGATGGATGTCCTCCCCTGGGGTGGGATGGGTGGGTTAGGACAGCAGGTCCACATCTGCTATTACAGCTGCCAAATTAATCAACCTGCTAAAACAAATAAATGAACTTCAACTTCAACTTCAATTAGGGATTGAAAAATTGGTCGGGATCAAAAAGTTGTTGCCTTTTCGACCGGATCGCGTTAATTGTACATGCCCAAAAGTGACCAAGATGGGATCTATACTTGGCTACAGAATAGGCTCTAATTGTGTAGGGGTTCTGAGAGGCCAGCGGCACATACCCAACATGAATTGACCCAAGTACGCTTCCCCGGAGTATTTGTGGTGTGGCTGGCTATTGATATATTTAATTGTGAACTTTCTGATGTCTGTTGACATATTTGAATATGAACTTTGCGATGTCTGATGGTTAAGTGGTTGAATGAAAAAGTAAGTTCCAAAAAAAATGAGATGTTTGGTGATTTGTTGTGACCGTAAAGGGAATTTGGGAATGGTACGAGCTACAAAGGTTACGTATCAAGTTATCAAGTGACGTGGGTTAATTATCAAGTGACGTGGGTTAGTTATCAAGTAACGTGGGTTAGCTCGCGTTTATAGCTTAAAACCATTGTCTATGTAAGGACAGAATATAAAAATATTGCTAGCAAGGGGGGTAGTTATATCAAAGAAAAGGAAGTTTCCCTTAGAAATACCAAGAGGTCTGCAATTATATTTGCTGGCTATGGCTGACTACCCATGCCTACTCCCCCTTAGATTTGCTGATAAGCGGTATTACAATTGCGTCGGTTAATCTAGTTATTAACTAAGCAAATAAGCTTTTTCAAGAAATGGTAAACACCAGAGCGTAAACTATTGAGTTATGGATGCACACGGGAGGTTGCTAAGCACGAAAGAAGCGTAAGAGTCACGCAATGCGATAGTCCAGAGCGAGTTTAGCTTCTTGAGTGCTTAGCAAACCTCCCAAGTGCACCCATAATTCAATCGTGTACGCTGCGGTGTTTACCATTTTTTTTATAATGTAACATTGATAAATTGTAGCAAAAGAGCTCCCTTTTGTTTAAAAAAACTTACCTGAGCAGAAAAAGCAAGCGCGCGAAAGCTAGTCTTTGCGTTTGCTCACATCAACAGCGTACACCCATAGGCAAATGGTGGACAGGGAATTGGCCAATCAGAGCGCGACCTTTACTTTAATTATGTTATGATAAAAAATTGGCAAGTTAAGCAAGTTACAATGATCCAACCCGACAGGTTTTGTAAATTCTTTCACAAAAAGGTCAACATTATGCCATAAGCATAATGTGATTTTATCTCGAGGCCCGTCATAGTTAAGTATTTAGGTGTGCCTTTGCATGGGGCAAGGAGCGTTGTCAATCACAGATCGTAAGCCAATCAAATAAGGTCAGATCAAATAGCACCAAGGTTATAGGCAAGGTCAGTTTCTCTCCTGGTCCTTCTCGCCTTCATTCTCATCGTGTTAACATCCGAACACAGATTTTCGGTACTGTAGAAGAACTTTTCCGCTCCCTCCCCATGGTCCGGCCCTCTCTTTAGGCTTTCGTTGCCTTTTTATAGGTATTTGGCTCTTTGCCGATATTTAACCCCACCTTTGCTTCTGAGACTGCGTGATGTTTATTATATCAATGTTCTTGATGTCCGGTGAAATAAAAAGCGTCGCTATTGTGGCCAATTTATCCCACATTAGCAGTTATTATTTTATCAACCGTCAATCTCGTCAGCAGACTAGCGCGACGTCACCTAGAGCTTCGGTTCTGTTTCAGTAGAGACACGCGGGTTTCGTGATAACAGATAAGTTTTGTAGTTTCAAATGCACAAACCTAACGTTGAAAGAAAGTGTCTTCAATAAATTTTGGCGATTGTATGAATGCTTACTTCTCGTGAGGAAGAAAAATACCACCAGCTCACTAGAAATGTTTTGAAGTTGTATGATAATATTGCTGGGCAAGACATTTTAAAAAATTGTGGTCGCATTGATCCAACAAGCAATAAATTGTACCTGAGCTTGATTAGGAAGCCGTTCTTAGCCTCTTTGGAATAAAGAAAATTACACGAACCAATGAAAAAAGCATCCAGGGACAAGACTTTTATTAAGCTCACTTGGTATACAAGAGTTAAAAACTAAATGCATCATTGTGGTGATCGCATTCTCCGCTAACGGCATTGGTTGCATCGTTTCATGCAGTTTCTCCTAACCCTGCCGTTCCTGCATTGACATACTGGCTGCCATCGGCAAAATATCCATCGGTCTCGACAAACCGCTATGTAGGAAATGAAGACAAAGGCTTAAGTTATTCCTAGCTGTTGCAGCTCATCATGATTAAAAACTCCTCTAAAAATATCATATTAACGCTTCCTACATTTCTTTTTTGTTAGTTTGTCATTTCGCCAAATAAGATGCGAGATATTGGTATAATCATTTTATAACACCAGAAATGCAGAGTAAACGATTCTGATAATATGCTTTCTTTGCATGGTTATACACTAGTTCGTAGAGACAAAAATAAGAGAAGTGGAGGTGTTTGTGTCTATTAAAGTGATACATTATCATTTAAAAGATTACATGACTTCGAAGAGCAAATCTTGAGTTGATCGCCTTGGAAATTCAGAAACCTAACTCGAAACCTTTTCTTTTCACTAAATAATTTGGATATATCAGTAAATTTGAAATGATAAATTGGCCACCGTAACGATTACAAAAGCTGACGTTTCGAGCGTTAGCCCTTCGTCGGAGCGAATAAAGGAATTGTGGGTTGTGTGTGCTTTTAAAGGTAGAAAATGGAGCTACGTTATTGGTGGGAACATGGCAACGAGAAAAACACGAATAAATTAGTGGAATGAAAAGCGTTCGTTGATCCCTGTGGCATTTAGGCCCGGTATCGACCGGTATCGACCACCAAAGTTAGTCGATGGTCGATACCGGTGGCCCGGTATCGACCACCAAAGTTAGTCTCAATGTTTTAAGTACTTTGAGTTATTTTTGGAGAAAGTAGCGCCAAAATATAAAGAAATTTGTTTACTTGGCGATTTGAACTGTAATTTTTTATCAAATTCCCTGAACTGACACGCTTCACAATTAATGGATGTATTGATTAGCTTTCAGATGAATCAGGTGTTAAATGAACCTACAAGAGTCACCCCTATTTCCAAAACCTTAATTGATGTCGTGATTACCAATAGTAAAGAAAGGTTAAGTCACACAGGTGCTTATCCACTTTCAATTAGTAATCACTATCTTATTTATGCAATCAGGAAAATAGGAATTATCAGGAGTCGACCATGG
Organism: Stylophora pistillata; assembly: GCF_964205215.1. NCBI lineage: Eukaryota > Metazoa > Cnidaria > Anthozoa > Scleractinia > Pocilloporidae > Stylophora > Stylophora pistillata. The sequence continues at coordinate 5,391,927 of NC_142527.1, forward strand.
TTTGTTGAAGCAAGAAATTTTTAAGCATTTTGACGGATCAAAATTCAAAAAAGATCTCATTAATGCACCTTGGCCGTATATTGATACTTGAGGTGAACCACGCGCTAGCCGCGTGGACTAAAGTATTTCTCAACGTTCTTGATAAACATGCTCCTTGCCGCACAAGACGAATACGTAACAAACCTTCTCCATGGTTAAATCCAAACATCAAACAATTGATGCTTAAGCGAGATTGGTTAAGAAGGAAAGCAACCAAAACCGGTATGCTAGAAGATTGGACGGCTTATAGAACTTCAAGAAGTTTAGTCAATAAAGAGATAACAAGCAAAGAAAATATTTTATCAGTCACGCTTAAACGAGGCATCTGGCGATCAAAAGGCGAGGTGGAAAGTGCTTAATGATCTCTTGGGAAAAAATTCGTGCGCAACAACTCCGGATGATAAGCGAAGAGTGTGAAAAGTGTGGCGTGACAATTACAAATCCTGAGGACATCGCAGATTACATGAAGAAACACTTCGCAAAGATCGGCCCAAATCTAGCTTCAAAGGCTCAAGTCAATGAAGATAATATTACTCCTACAGAATTCTTGACTAAAAAAGATTCTAGCTTTAATTTGAAAGAAGTGGAAGCCTCCAGTGTGCTAAATATTATTGAATGGGGTAAAAGTTAACAAGGCAACTGGTATCGATAAAATATCAAGTAGAATTTTAAAAATAGCTGCTCCTATTATCTATAAGAACTTAACAGACTTATTTAATTTATCTATCACCTCCGGTGTATTTCCATCTGATTGGAAAATAGCAAAGATATTTCCACTCTTTAAGTGGGGTGATCCGAGCTACGCAAATAATTACAGACCAATTTCTGTTTTGCCAACAATTGCACGAGTATTTGAAAGACTTTGACCAGTTATATCTTAGGTATGTTAATGAGAATAACTTTCTTACTAACCATACCTTTATAAAGGCATGGTTAATGGAGTTCTTTTCCTGGACTTAAAAAAAGCCTTCGATACCGTTGACCATGTTACTTTACTTACAAAACTTAGATACTATGGAGTAGAAACTGCAACAATCAACTGGTTCACTCCGTATTTAGAAAATCGAAAACAAGTATGTTATGCTGTTGATATCACCTCATCTATAGATTAAATAACATGTGGTGTTCCTCAAGGTTCAATTTTAGGTCGGCTGCTCTCTCTTATATATATAAATGATATCTCTAAGTGTTTTATCATGGTGTAGCAAGATTATTTGCTGACGATACGAGCTTGGCATTCTCAGGCTACAGTTTCCCTGCCCTGCAGAATAAAATGTCAAAGGATCTCAGGGGTATAGCCTCTTGGCTTTCAGCCAACAGGCTTTTCCTAAATGTGTTAATCAAATCAATCAATTTATTATGTGCATACATAAAAGGAAGCGTCGGAGGTTATGCCTATCGAGGACGCTCCGTACATAAAATACAAAATATATAATTATACTACAATGTCCAAATTGAGCACTGTGGGGTGAGTCATTGCCGCTAGCATTGCGCATAGCTCACTAGGCTTTCCTAGTTTGAGCACTCTGGCATGGCTTAGACGATACCACAAATCATGTGGGATCGTTCGGGGTAACCATATCGGTTCTCCCCCACCCTTTATATATATATATATGTATATAACTAACTGCAGACAGTACTGTTTCGGCCTTCTGGGCCTCATCAGTGCAGTGCTAATGCTAGGATGGGGGAGAACCGAGACGGTCACCCCAAACGACCCAACCTTTGTGGTATCGTCTAAGCCATGCCAGAGGCGCTACTAATTGATCGTTCAAAGGCCTTTTCTGGGATTTTGTCGGCTTTTTAGGTGTGGATTTGACTCAGAGGCCCTGCCAAGGGATCTTGTTATGATTAGTATCGTTTAAGGGCCCCTCCAGGGATTTTGTTGCTAATTTGCCCTCTCGGGCTCCAAAGGCCTTGTTTTGGGATTTTGTTACGGTTTACTGTTGTAGTAAAAAGTGGGCCTTCCCTTTTTTAATGCTCGCCGCATTGCTTCTTTACAATTGATTACGCCACTCATATTAACATATTTAGTATTAAACAACAACAAACATATGAAACATATGAGTGAACTGCGGTTATGAGACGTATGTTTGTTGTTGTTCGATTTATCATCTACGGGTTTATATCGAATTAATTTGATGGCCTGCTCCCAGTTGGCTTGTTAGCTCAATTGGTAGAGCGCTGCACTAGTATCGCAGAGGTCAGTGGTTCGAATCCCGTACAGGCCTGAAATTTTTTTCAGGTCTGATTTCCACTATTGATCAAATAGTGCTTTACTGCGAAGGATCGTTCTTATATACATATTTAGTATTCTTATCTCTTAGTTTTTTAGGTTTTTTTTTTTTATTTTGTCCACTGCTTTCTTTGTAATTAGGTTTTTTGTTTATTAGCACCAGTTCGTTAGTCGTTATCTATAATTACGTAATCATTAGCACTTCGATCCTATTTAATGCTCTTTTTTTATTTCAAAAGCTGGAAATAACTGAAGAAGGTCTCTGACCGAGACGTTTTTTATTAAACTTTTTTATATTTTGTACGTCAGAAGTTGTCCATCCTCGCAATCTTTTAAACTTTCTATAGATATGTATATATATATATATATATATATATATATATATATACATATTTTACGAATTTTACAATACTTTCTAAGTTTAGAACGAAAAATGTTAAAATCCTGTTCGTGCACTATCTCTTTAGGAAGAGCATTCCACTGTTTCACAAGTCTAGCAAAGAATGTGTGCAAAAAGCAATTTACTCTAGCTAGTGGCTGTCTTAATTTAAATGAATGGTTTGATCTTGTTTTACCATAACTATTAAATTCAAAACAATCATTACAGTTGAGGCCATTAAGACCATGAATAGTCTTGTAGCAGTCTAGCAAGTATAGATAAGATCTCCTTGATTGAAGACTGGACCACCCAAGCATTGCCAGTCTTTCTTCGTACGGCGAGTCCCTAGATGACATCGGGAGAGCGTATTTCGAGGCCCTACGTTGTACTCGTTCAAGAGCATCAATGCTCTTTTGTAAATATGGTGACCAGAGAGGGACAACATATTCCAGAATGGGTATAACCAAGGCCTTGTACAGAGGAGAAAGGACTTCCTTGTCTCCTGCACCAACATTCCTCTTAAGGAAACCCACAATCTTATTGCCTTTATTTACAACTTTCTGCGCATGGGTGTTCCAGGATAGATTTGAAGACAATGAGACCCCCAAATCGACCGTTTCGGTGACACACTGAAGCGTACAACCAGATAGCTTGTAAGGATAACTGGTGTGAAGCGCTCCAAAAGTTCCAAAACCGTGCAGCGCGAACAAAACTGATGCTTCCTCTTTGCAAAGATCTAGTAATGTTCTTTGTAAACTAGGCTGGATGACATTAGAAACAATGAGAAAACGTCAAAAAGCCATTTTGATTTTCAAAATACTGACTGGTCTCACTCCCCCGTACCTCTCTGAAATGTTTACCCATAGCGCCTCTTTTCATGATTATCGATTGCGATCTTCCAGAATGAATCTTGCGCTCCCTAAAAGTCGCACAGATTTTTACAGAAACAGTTTTGCATTTACCAGAGCAAGAATCTGGAATGATTTGCCAAACAGTTTAAAAGAAGACACTTGGCTAAAAAATTTTACGGGTAAGCTGGACTATTACTATCAGAACCAGCCAAACTAGTTCTAGAACATTAAGCTTTTTAATAGTAAATATATAAATTGTATTGCGTACGGATTTTATGCAAACCAAATTTTAATATTGCTGTATATTTTAATTTGATGAAATGCCGTATTTAAATAAAGGGTTCCATTCATCCATCCATTCATTTATCTGCTCGGTTGCATCACATTCCTTCATTCTTTCCCGGTATCTGTTGATCACTTATTGGTTTGTACTGCTTTTCCATTTCTAGATAATGTCAGGTACACACAAACGGTGTTGTCGCAAGTTAAGGAAACGATCAACTGCGTCTCAAGAACAATCGAGAATTCTCCCAGCTCTATCCCAAGCCTAATTTTTTTTAACTATAATCTTCCGCTGACTAGAGCGTCGTCAGAATTTGCGAATACGAATAGAAACTTCTGTCCCTGAAAGATTCGTAGGAGACCATCATGTCCAAGTGTACACATTCCTTCGTTCGCTCAAGAATAGGTTAGACTTATATAATGACATTGTGATAGTATAATAACATACACTGACTTCATACGGCGGAACCTCCTAAAAGATGGACTTATTATGCCATTTGTGTGGAACTGCAGAAAAATAATGTAGAAGGAACATGGCAAATTATTATGCCATTTGAGTGGAATTACAGACAAATAACGTAGAAGGAACTGATAGCAAAGAAATGTTTTCTTTTTTCTGAGTGTCCTCCAACGATTGTGTCGCAAGTTTGAACTAAGCCTCCTTTAGAGCTACGCTAATTATTTCGGTTTTTTTTCTTCGTCAGTTTATTTTAGGACTTCAATTAAACATCTTAGAGTGCAATCATCCTTGAAAGTTAACCGCTAGATATGGTTCTTATCTTGCTTGTTCCTGAGGATTTTATTAACCATTTCTTCTTTTCCCAGCTGAACAGACTTTGCAGGTTTTCTTGCATTTGGATTTGACTCTTCTTCTCCTCCTGCAGCGGCGAATCCAAGACTTACGACGACATTTCCGTGAACTGTCTTTGCAAGTTGCTGAGAAGTGGAAAAGAAGAAAAACATACAGTTAAATGTCACACTGTAGTTTAATTCACAAATTCCCTAATTAAAAAGGAGCTATCTTAAAATAATTAGGAGATTTTTGATCAAGCCATGTAACCAAAACAAGAAGCATGTCTAACTATCACAATTTTTGGGTGGTTGAAAATGATGGCTGATATAACTTTCACACTGTCCTCAATAATCTTAGAAATGTTAACGAAATAAGGCCGAGTAATTACTAAACCATTTTTTTTTTACCTTTGGGCTTAGGTGTGGGCTTGGGCGTGGGCTTGGGCGTAGGCTTGGGGGTGGGCTTGGGCGTGGGCTTGGGCGTGGCCTTGGGCATAGGCTTGGGCGTGGCCTTGGGCTTGGGCGTTGGCTTGGACGTGGTCTTGGGCTTGGGCCTGGACGTGGGCGTGGACGTGAGCTTGGGCGTGGACTTAGATGTAGGCTTGAGCCTCCTTGCACACTCTGCCTTGTAGAGAAGGTTCGCCTGTTGTGCATCTATGGAACTCAATCCTTTTCGTTGGCCGATAGTAACCTAGAAAAAGGTGATGATAGTTTATACTTAAAAAAGGTGACATTCGATAAGATACGTTTGATAAAACACTTACCTAAAAAAAAAGAAGAAAAACAAGGTGACAAGAAAAGCATCGAAAAGAAGAAGTAGTAGTATTTGGAAGAGATCGTAGTCCTACGACTTCACGGCAGTCACATTGGAAAACGAACAATATAATAAAGGGCCCTTTAGAGTACAAAAAAGACAAAATGGCTGCCATGATGATGACACACTTACAGCCTTGTGGGTTTTTAACATGTAAATGTTTTTCTTGGCCCAAAACGGTTTGCCAACTTGGAAAGGTTCAATAAGCGTTTCCCACTCTACTCGGCTTACCCAGGTAGGGCCTCACTCTGAACGCGTGATTCAAAGAATGCAGCCCGAGCGGTAAACGCGCATATCCAAAAATGGCCACGTAACCACTAATCTGCCGAAGAAAGTCGATTCTAGGGCATGAGATACTGTAAGAGTATAACAACAGGTTTAAAGGAAAAGTTTCTAACGCTACCTCATTTTGTGGGGCCAGATCATGACAGTATAATCTTTTGAGTCTAATCTGTGATGAGTTCTGTTTCAAGAGGCAGTTTTTTTATATAAAAGAAGGAAAGCACAATGAATTCCACTCGGAACTTGTGAAGCGTTTTTTTTTTTAAAATAACCGCTCAGCTTCACATTTTGGTTCCTAAGCAACATACCCCTGGTTTTTTAACAACTATCGTTGGTTTTCCATTCTTGCTGAAAGCTGTGCTCCTATAATGCATTAGACTTCCATAGTCGTATGGCGTGCCGAGTGAATCGATTTTCCATCTACTATATTTATAAAAATTAGATTGTCGCCCTGAAATTGTATAAAAGTAAACCAGTAAATACAAATAAAACTACGATCCAAGCGAGGCATTATGTTGTAGTATTAAAAAGATGTATCTTGAAGTTGGCAATAGGGTTGACGTGGAAACTTTCGTTATCACTTGTTCTTTTGAGTTGATTTAAATTTTAGTTAACCTTTTGTCACCATAAAAGGGCCACTTGGTTTTGTTTAATGTTTAGAACTTGACAATTTTCGAAATAGCTTATTCAATAAGTTCATAAGATCTATATTTACCAAGTTTGTGCTCTAGCCTCTATCAAAAGGAACTAATTGATAAATAATTAATAATTAATTACCTGAAACTATGTTTACACGATTTATCGAGATGTAATTATCTCTGTCAGGACGTGATTGCTCATGGTAAAATCCGATAGCATGACCTGGAAAAATTTTATATAGACATTTATCTAGAGCATAACATTTTTTTCGCAGTATTAAAGATGAGAAAAGAAATGGAGAAGAATAAAATGAAATGGAATGGAGTAGAGTGGAGAGGAATGATTTGGAATGGAGTCGAATGTTGTGGACTGGAGTTGATTGGAGATAATTGGAAGCGGAATGGAGTGGAATGAAGTACAATGGAGTGCAATGGAGATAAATAGAATTAAATGGATTGGAGCGCGATGGAGTGGAATGAAATGAAAGGAGTAGAATTGAGTAGAATGGAAAGGAATGGGGAAAAAGGATAAGATTAAAGTACGATGGAGTGGAATGGAGTAAAATGGAGTGACATGGGGTGAGATGGAGTGAAAAAGAATGAAATGAAGTGGAATGGAGTGGGATGGGGTGGAATGGAATGGAAAGGAGTTGAGTTGAAGGGAGTCAATGGAAGTGGAATGGAGTAGAGTGAAATAGATTAGAGTAGAATGAAATCGGATTGAGTGGAAGGAAATAGAACTGAGTCCAGCAGAGTGAAATGAAGTGAAAGGGAGTAGGGGTGGAATTGAGTAGAGAGGAGTGAATAAGAGTTAAATATAGTAAAAAGGAGTGCAATGGAGTGAAATGGGAGTAGAACACAATGGGGTAAAATGGAATAGAGTGGAAAAAGCAGAATGAAGTGGAATGGAGTGGATTGGAATGGAATGGAATAGAATTGAGTTAGATGGAACGGAACGACTAGGCGTGGAGAGAAATGGAGTGGAAATGAGGAGCATGGAGGTAGAATGGAGCTGATTGGAGCACAATGAAAGTGGAGTGGAGTGGAGTGAAGTGGATTAGAGTAGAATGGAGTGGAATACGGTAGAATGGAATGGAACTGAGTCGAATGGAGTGAAATATAATAGAATGGAGTGAAAAGCAGCGAATAAAATGGAATAGGAAGGAAAGGAATAGAAAAGAATGGAATGTAAAACGATGGTAATTTATGATAAATATAGTCACCTATTTCATGAGAAACGATGCCTGTGTACCAGCATCCTCGTGCGAGATAAACTTCTTGGCGCCTGCCAATTCTTCCCACATATGACGCACATCTGAAATATAAATTGAACATGGCGTCAACATCTGCACGATATGAAATATACCATTATCTACTTGAGTTGAAAGCCCAGAATATGGTCATTGCGGGATAATCTTAAAATTTTCCTTGCTGTATTGACTGAACTTCTGTGAGTTAAACACAGTTTGGCCGATTGACGTTTTAGATCTCCCCTCAACGACCGACCGATCGCTCTAGGATATGAAATGTAAGCCATTGGATACAACAAAAACATCATGCAGGAAAAACCCGACAACATTTTAAAGTAATCGTTTCAGTGCCATTTAAAACACAAATACATGATAATTTCTTTACAGGTGGTGGGGGAGGAATATGTTGGATATTTGCAGGAATATTACAATAAATATAAATAAGCTAGAATGAGTTCAGCACTGTTTATCGAAATAGAATAACTTACACGAACGACTACAGCAAAACCAACTAAAGAGGAAAATATAGAAAAAAAATTAACAAATAAACAAGCAAACAAAAAGGAAACCGCGCCACGACAGTCACTATACTTGTAAAAGAAAGCAAAACAGTAATTTATTATTTTAGGACGCGTACCCTCTGCCAGTTCGGAAGTAGAGGTAAGCTGTCTCACTGGTTCTCTTCTTAAACCGTATACAGGTTTTTGAGGTCCAGTCAGCCATCCCTGTTCTAATGGCGGACATTGCACGGGAATAGCGACCTTCAAAGGAATTGTCATAAGTTGAGAAAACTATAGTCTAAGGTGAACTCCAATCAATTGAATGCGTGTCAGGACGACTCGTTTTTACTTTTTATCTTAAAACGCACGGAAGTTCTAAACAACTTCAATCCACTTGCAACAAAACTAAGTAAAAACGTCGGTCTAATTGCGAAGCTAATACATTCAGTTCCTAATCGAACTCTTCTTGATATTTATAAATCCCTCAATGCCCCCTTTATAACGTATGGATTAACTTCTTGGGGAACTGCATCTAAGACCTTGTTAAATATTATTCTTGTCTTACAAAAACGCGTACTCCGTCTCGTCCACTTTGCCCCAGTAAGGGAGCAGGCAATATTCTTTTTTTTGAAAGCAAAACTTCTTCCACTAGGATTCCAATATTATGAAAAAATTGCTAATCTAATGTACGACATCAATACTTCTTCTGCGCCAAGTAATCTTTCGAATTTGTTTTCTAAAATTTCCAGCGTTCACTCTTACGGCACACGTTCATCAACATCTGAGCATTTTTATACTAAAAAATGTGCGCTTAATGTTCAAGTAAGGCTTTTTCACGTGTTGGCGTTAAAATCTGGAATGGGATACCAACCAGTCTTAAAAAACTATCCAAGAACTCTTTTAAAAAATCCACTAGAACAAAATTAATCAAAATTCTAGAAACTGAAAACTCCTATGTTGAAATAGATACTCTAATTAATAAGATGAAAGGTTAACTTCTAACTGTAATTATGTTTAGTCTGTAGTCGACTCCTAAGGCAAAATAGATACTTTAATTAATACTTTAATTAATACTTGATGGAAGGTTAATTTCTAACTGTAATTATGTTTAGTCTCTAGTCTCTTTAGTCTGTAGTTTTCCTCTTTCTTCTGTCATGTTGTAATTGTATGTGAATATTACTATATAAAATTGTGTAAAATTACTTTTCAATTGTCTGGCATGCCGCGACTAGCTCTTCGCTATTTGCAAGCCAGCCTAGTAATAACCACCTGATATTTACTTGGAAATAAACTTCAAACTGGTGTTGAAACTAATGTGGATATTTAAAAGTAACATCGACGAAGGCGTGGCTTTCCAGATGATGTTTTTATTACTTGATGAAATTATATGGAGTCAATGAACTTGAAGATCTCGAGTATTTGTGAGTTCTTCTGAGTTATTCATTTAACTATAGCTTGAAGGCATATAATCATCTAGACTTGTTGGTATATAAAAGTTTACAAGGTGACATGAACTAACCAAGACTTGGAGCAATCTGATAAGTGACAACTCCCTTGGGCCATAGTTTTGATTTCGACGAGGCTCTTTTGTGGCGAGTCCCATCAATATCTAATCCTTCTTCTGCTCTCTCCCGCTGCTCCTCCGAAAGTAGCATGTCTCCTTCAAAAAGACTGGAGTTCCTCAAGCCGAAATTCTCTGAAGACAGGCAAAATGAGTCAGATAACTGTATTTTATTGCATTGAATTATCAATCATATTGCATAAAGTTATGTTATATTCTTTTCACTTATTTATTGCTTATCAGTCTTTCCGTTAAAATCAAAGAAAGTTGACGTAAGTGTCTTAGCGCAGGCAAGGATATAATGTTTTCCAAGCAGTTTTTGATAGTATTACTATGTTTTGTGAGACGTCTGAATGATGGCCAAACTCGATCTGATGTTCTGTGGAAACGATGAAATAGCAGACGTCTTAGACGAAGGACTCAAAACAGGAGAGGAAACAGCAAAATATCTAAAATCAATAGTTATCATTAATAACCGCATCCGGTCTATAGTTAAGTTTTTAATCTGACATTGAAAAATCGCTGAGTAATACTCTTAAGGAATTTAGGTAAAAACGCAAGTTTATTTTGAAATTATACTTTTCTGGATCGATTAACTCACTTGTTCAGAAAAACCGAAAGGAAAGAAATTGGGAACACAGGATATATTCCAATAAAAAGGAAGCAATTGAACTGATTGTTGAACGCTATCACCTAGAGGAGAACTATTATTATTGTTTCTTTTTTTTAATGTTGATTTTTTTTCAAGGATGTCATTTAGCTTTAAATTAATTTGAACACTTGAAAGGCACTCGATAATGCAACTTAAGCTAGGGCTATAAATGGAACAGATCACTGTTCCTATCTAGAGATGGGTGCACGATTCACCTCTGGAAATCTTAACTAAGATTCGATGATTTTCAAAGCAATCTTGCAAAGGTTTGCATTCAAAGATTTGTAATTGCTCAGTGCTTCGACTGATCGAGGAATATGGACAGCGCCCTGAGATCGATGAGTCAACGACATCAATTCAAAAACCAAAAGCGAGAGCGGCGACGTATTTTGACCAGTAATTCGATGCCAGAAACACTACCTTTATATCATCAATTATCTAGTCGCTGATGATATATTTAGGAGGGGTGCGTTCGGGATTGCTGTTTTCAAGACAGTAGATAAAAACAGTGATGCATCAGAGCTATTTCGTGTCATTTTTTTGACGAATGATTGCCCCAATATCCAATTTCGAGTAGCACTTATCACAGACGTGACGGCAGTACCCTCAGTCAATATAACAATATAGTTATTTATTATTCAAATGTGCTTCGTAGAGTACAAATAACGCGCGAGACGAGTACAAATATCCCGCGATATTTGTACTCCAGAAATATCCGCGAAATTCGCCCGCACTGAAATAACAATTTGGCCTGTTGGATAATAAATCTCTTATTCAACCTTTAGTTGTGTAGTATCGCTGAGTATTTTTACTCGTTTGTATTTTGACGACGTCAAAATACGGCGCAAAATACTCAGCGATACTACGCAACAAAACGTCTACTCTACTAAGATATATGTTTATCATCACATCATATCAAGATGGATAAAAAATGTGATTAATCTTGGTTTGAATGGTAGGCTGGTTTCAGTGAAAAAAAAAAATGAAGTTCTCCAGGTCAAGTTTGAAAGAAGGTAATTTGTTAAGAACTTGATAGAAATGTCTAAACAAAGGCTAATATAATATAGAGGAGAAAAAATTGAGCAAAATGTCACTCACTATTCTGCAATTTTAAACGCAAAAACAGAATGTAACAAAACTCAAATTTTCCATAAGCTGGCCAATCATGTCAACTTGAGGTGCTTCTAGTGGACAAAGACATAAATGATTCAATTTAAGATCTTTTAGACTCCTAGTCCACCCATCAATTTATTCAAAACAAAGATGATGAGGGCAAATCGTAATAATCAAGGTATATTTGATGAAAATAATCATAATAACAATCATGATGATAATAATTGTGATAAAAACGATGATAATACAGCGGTGATCTTTAGAAACTATCGCTATTTTTAGACAAATCCATCTGTTTTTAAATCCTTTAGTTTTAATATATTTTCAACTGTTATCTCGAACTGCTGATACTAAATCTAGCTGCTAAAGAAAATTTCATATATATTTATGTTCTTTCCTAGGCTAATGATCTTGAAATAATAATCTTATATCTGGAAAGATATGAAAAAGTTGAACTTTAACCTTAATGATTGCGGTTGACGAAGAAAACACGTTACAAACGAACGGAATCCTAAACGCGTCGAAAGCTTTACTGCAAAACGGTTGAAATTATTTTTGAATTCGATGAGTCTATTGCGATATAGTTGTAGACTAGACATGAATAAAATGCGAAACAACTAGAATGCATTTTGGTCCTTTCTTTTTAAAAGGAAAGGAAACTTAAAGTTTGAGTGACGGTTGCAGCTTGCACTTTATGAAAAAGCAAAGCGCAGTGTCCAAAGGGCAACCCATGCATCGCATACCATAATCAACTTTTGCATGACGAATCGAATGTGTGCGCTAGCTAAAAATGTAAATTGTCTTCTTAGCCTTAGGCTTGAATAATTATTTTAAATCAATTCTTCTATAATGGAAATCATACAAAATTGAAACAATCAGAGTTAATTGGGACTGATCCGGAAAGTTTTTAGGGCAATATAGGTGCATTATTTCTCATCCTATTTCTTTCAGTAATCAGAAATCTTGATTCCCGTCCATGTCAATGCTTAGAAGCAGGATAGGGTTCTTTCATCTCCTACTTCTGGAGGTCTTACTTAGCTTGGAGCTCACAAATGCCCAAGGCAGTTAATTTTAACTTCGATCAAGCAACAGTATATAGGATTGTCTAAATATTCTATGCCATACACGCAGCACTGATATCCATAAAAAACATCAGTAATATTAATAGTGATAAAACAGTATAATGCATCAAAGAAAAGCAATGCTAAATTTGTTTGAGTCAAACAAATTCAATGTTTTTGCAGTCGTTGTAATATGGCCTACGATGGGATATTTGTAGTTTCTAAGATTAACAATTACTCTCTAAAATTCTGAAAATTGAGTTTATTTTCTAATATTTCTTTAAAATATCGAGTCTTGCCGTCAGGCAATTGGCAACAATCACGTATGCATATTTTTATGCGATACAAACTTTGGTTCGTTATCTATCATTCAAATGTAAAACCTTCATGAAAAGCCTAACCTTATCGATTGTAAAGGTACACTGTGGTAAACCGAAAGGAGAAATAGGCAAAGGCACCTAGCTATAAACAATTTCATCACGTGTGCAAACCCAGGCTCATAAAACAATTAAGCTTACCATCAGGGTTATGTACAGTAGCAAAAGCAGTGTTGATCAATAAAAGGACGCCAATCCACTTCATCCTCTGAAGACGTAAAACTGATTCAATTGACTTTGACTCTGAAAACTGCTACTGGAGATCGTTTGGTGAACAAAATGGAACTAAGACAGGTCCAGAACTTTATAGTCTTGCCGAACATCCAACATCAATTTCATATCGGCTTGTCGCGCATTGAGTCAATACTGATCTCTTCAAATTGCCACAAAATTGCATTTATTTAAAATTATACTTATTTTCCTCACGTTGTAATGTTGAATTGATACCTACGTCATTCAAAGTATTTCGGAAAAAAAATAAACGTATAAAAAAATTCCTAATTGCTTTTGAGACAAAATATCTATGACAAAAGTAAGCGTTTCATGTCGGTTTGTGTAAAAGTTTTCTACTTGATCTAAAAGTCACAAATAATGTTTTCCTCTACAAAGCATATATGGTGCAATTCAGCAGATTTTAATTCTGCCCATTTAAAAATTCATGATTATATATCTTTTTTTTTTTGAGAAAACGCGTGGCTTTGTACCGAAATATGTAAGAGGAAGTTCAAAGAAGAGACTCCAAGATACTAGGAGGAAGAAGGTACTTCCTTATAAGGAGAGTCTCCAGGAATGTTAGGAGAGGGCGAAAAGCAGGATTTGGACGAAGAGAGTCCTACATGGAGAGTTAGATAAAGAAAAAAAGAAAGAAAGACAAAAAAAAAATAAAATCAGGTGAAACCGGTAACGATTCCTTGAGAGAGCTTAGGAATGTAACACGTGTATTATAGGAGACAGAAATCGTGATCCAAACTGCTCAAGAAAGAAACAAAAAGAAACAAGACAGGACAAACTTAATCAAGTACATTAAAGATAAGACCTAAAAGGCGTTGCTGTGTAGATTTTGTGAAGAATCAACAGAAAGAAATCGTTTGTGGATCCAAGAAACTTTCCCAGATAGAGAATGAGAAGCATCACGATAAGGTGGTGCAGCTGGGCACACTGTGCGATGTTTTCAAAGCATGAAATAACCATAAGCCCTTGCCAGACACTGAGAATGGGGAAGTGAGGATAAATTGGAAAACAAATGTATTCACAGAAGAGTAGCTGAGGCACAATCGGCCAAATATTAATGTAATTTATCAAGACGCAAATGAGTGGACGCTTATCGACATTACTGTGCAGGCAGACCAGAATATAATCTGGGCTGAAAAGTAGAAGGTGGAGAAGCTTCAGTACCAAGAACTAGCAATGAAAGAAGTACTGCGATTTAAATTTCGATCGTCATCAGTGCACCAGTATGGGAAGCTAGATCTACTTGACATAATTGGAAGTGTGAAGTTGTCGCAACTGCTCTAGAGCTGTGAAACGTTTTGTGCCTTCAAGCTAAGTGAACTCTTACATGAGTTAAAAGAATCAGAATAACATCAGAGAACAGTTGATGATGAAAGTAACGATCATGCTACTGATGATGATGATATGACTAGGGGCAACATCTACCTTACAATGTCCTTAAATACTTTCGCAACATCTCAGAGATTGTTGCGAAAACCAATCTCTGACGATACTGATCTGTGGTGATACTGATCTTTGATGATACTGATCTGTGATGATGCTGATCTCTGATTTATACGCCTTATTCATAAATGGCGGACGCGCCGTTAAGACCTGAGCCGAGCTCGCCAAAACGAGGCTTAGGAGGCATTGCTCGACCTATTGATACTGTAGGTCTTGTTCGAAGGATTGTGGAATTATTGACTGTTTACACTGATTGAGGATCAGTTAATGTAACGTAGTTTGACCCTGGCGAATGTTCTGTTATAAAGATGGCGCGTGTTTTACAGTTAATTTGAGTCATTATCATCATCATAAACTTTATTTCATCTCGAATTTTAGAGTAGCTTGTTGGAGCTAATATCTTCGAGAAAACATAAAATGGAGATTATCTATAAATATTCATACATATATCCGTACAAAATCTAAAATATTAACTACACTAAAATATACTAAAATACACAGTGTTTAGAAATATAATTATGTAACATATCAGTAGAAATTAACAGAAAAGTGAAGATAAACGGGAGGAACTATACAAAGATACGGCCTTGGATTATTTTTCTAAAGTCTTTAAATGCACTCATGCGGATATAGTCAGGCAGTGTATTCCATAGCTCAGCTGAGAAGTATGAAAACGAATTAAGGCCATAACTAGTTGTTCTATATTTTCTAAGTGACAGTATGTAATTACCCCGAAGATTATAAGAAGAGGACCGAAGTGAAAACATACCTCTCATATATGCTGGAAAATGAGTGAAAAACAGGCTCTTGTACAATAAAATAAGGAAATTCTGGATACGCACATTACATAAGGAACTAGTGTTGACCTTAGCCATAAGGCTATCATATGGCGACAAGTAATCCCTAAGTATAAATCTGAGTATTCTCTTATTCAGCGCTTCTAGTTTATCCGTATTCCGCGCCCCACAAAAGTGCCAAACTGAGGAGCAATAGTTAAAATGCGGTAAAATGTAAGCTTTGTAAAGCGTAAGTAAGGTGTCCCTCGATATCAGTTTTCGAAAGCGTAACATAACATTAAATTGATTATTGATCTTTTTGCATATGTTGGATATGTGACTAGAGAAATCGAGCTTATCATCTATTTCCATTCCGAATATCTCTAATGTGTCCTTTACTGGGAACGAAAAACAATAGTCCGTTTCGCCAAGAACGAGACCCTGGTGCTTGCTCTCGTTGATTGACAGCCCATTTTCATGGTACCAATGATTGGCTACCTTGACATTGTGAGATATGCATGCGTCTACTGTCGCTGGGTCGAAGTGGGAATAGTATATCTGATGATCATCGGCGTAAGCGTTCAGCCTGGCGCCCTTGACGTAAAACAAGAGATCGTTGATAAAGAGGTTGAATAGCATTGGACCTAACACACTCCCCTGCGGGACCCCACGTTCAACGCTTTTCCAGGCGGAGAAGATGCCGCCTATCTTGACTCTCTGAGATCTACCAGAGAGATAGTTCCTGAGTAGAGCGCCACTCTTGTCATCCATACCGTAGGCCTTGAGCGTGCAAAGAAGGAGTGGATACTGAATAACGTCAAACGCTTTGGAGAGGTCCATAGAGACCACCACAACGAGCTCACCTCTGTCGCGCATCATCCTCCAATCTTCCGTCAGCCTTAGCAATGAGGTCTCACAACTATGAAGCTTCCTGTAAGCGCTAATCAAATCTGAAAGCATTTCCAGATAAAATTCATGCATCTGGCCTGCTAGAAGCCTTTCAAAAATATTGTTCAGAACGGGGAGCACAGTTACAGGCCTATAGTTAACCTTACAAAACTCGTCGTCTTTTTTTGAACAAGGGAGTCACAGTGCCCATCTTCCAATTTGCAGGATAAGAGCAGTTTTCAATGGAATGGTTAAAAATGTCTGTGAGAGGCTCAGCAATAACAGATGCAGCGTGTTTGGCCAGCCGTGGTAGGATCATATCGTGACCAGGTGATTTACGTACATTGATCTCTTTCAATAAGCTTTCAACCTGAGATTTGCTTGTGCGATGAAAGCTGAAGCAAGTGGGTTCGTCTTTGCCCCTGTTTTCAAAGATTACTTTGATACTCAGATGATTAGCAAAATCATTGCCATAATCCTCTTACTCTCTGAAAGGTACATTATCAGCGATGTGTACAAAGTGTTCGTTAAATAATTCGGCAATTTCCTTTTTGTCAGTAATAATTCTGTCCTTTTCCTTTAAGATAATATCATTGGCTCTTTTTGCTTTCGTATGTAAAAAAGGGCGGAAAGTAGACCAGAACTCGAGTGGGTTACCAGGCTCTGATGATTTCTTAACAAAGTACTGTTTTATTGCTTTTCGCCTGAGAGAAGTACAGGTGTTACGTTCAATTTTGTACGCCTCGTAATTTGCATCCGCATTGTTGCGCGTGAATATTTTCCACAATTTATTGCGGTGTCTAATGGCTTTCCTCCATTGTTCCGTCATATATGGCACCAGCGGATTGCCGCGTACCATTGTTCGCTTAATGGGGGCATGCTTATTTATGACATCTAGAAACAATTTTTCAAATGTATCAACCTTATCATCAAGTTCATTGAAAGCGTCAATAATGTGGAAAGGCACAGATTGCATGTCACGCACAAAGTTTTCCTGGCTAAAATTCTTGAAATTACGAAAGCAGATCTTGCGTGAACGAGCCCTTGGTGCCAGTGATCGTAGGATTGTGTAAACCAACGAATGATCGCTGATGTGTGTATCCACCACCCCAGATGCAACTATATTTCTGTTGTTGTTAGTGAGAATTAAATCGAGTGTAGTTTGAGATGTCCTGGCCTTTCGAGTTGGCTCATTAATCAAGCAATGCAGGTTAAAAATATCTAACAAGTCTAGAAGAGATCGACCGTATTTTGGCGGTTTGTCCGGTTCTGAAATGTCAGCATTAAAATCTCCCGCAAACAATATGAGTCAAGACGATATTCCTGGAGCGTCTTTAGAGGGAAAAAATCCAGTAGAGCTCAACAACGATGCCCTGAGGTTTTGGCTAAAATGTAGAGGAGATAAATGCAAAGGCCTGAAAACAAAGGCTCAGCTATTAAATCGGTAGGTTTAAATGTAACGATCGATAGCCAAATATAAGTAGTAATCTAAACTTCTTATGTTGGGTTAGTTAAATATAGTTTGGTTTCGATACCTGAGTAAAATACACTCGAATTCAAAAATTTTTCTCCAGGTTTGATGAACATATCAAATCGGGGTTAGAAGACGCGATAGTCGATCCTGATCCAGATATAACTTATACGAAGAAGAAAATTGCTAGGGAGCAAGCAAGCAGCGGCCACGAGACTGTAGCAAGTACTTCTATAAACGCCAGCTCTACCTATGTTTCTTAGCGTCAAGGGAACATATAGATCAATTACCCGACGATTGGATGGGGGAACTCATTGCAGAAAATGCTCTTTTTCTCCCGTACCGAGATGGATAAATTTGTTGCATTAACTGGAAAGAGTTCGGGCTGTGCCGGTAAGAAATCTGTTCCAACCGGGCTCAAAAAAGCTACAACTATACTAAAGGATGAATATCTTAAGAACATTGAAAGCTACAGTGACCAAAGATACTTCTTTATGCGTTGCAAATGTTATCACTCCGTTCGAAAGAACGATCCCCCTCATAATGTATTTTTAGCATTATGTATTGTCTCAGGTGAAGTGTAAGATTCCAAACGTTCGTGTGTTGCGGGCTCCTTGGGCTGCTGCAACCATTATTTAACCTCAATGTTGAAGGCTTGTAAATTTAGTCTATATGGGTCCCAGAGTACTAGAGACCTAGAAAATGAAGCTGATCAGATCCCAGAGCAAGCATGCACCTCAAAACATCAAACTTGGCATCAAAAAGGTTGCGGTGAAACCATCAACCCTCAGCCTGTTATGGATGTGGTTGTTTCAAAAACCAAACTGGAGGATACAAAACTTGGAAATGAAGGGATTCATTGTCTCCTTTACGAGGCAAGAAATAATGCAATGTACAACAGTTCAGAGGAGCAAAAATTCAAGCAGGCAATCAGAGATATAAACCCTAAAATGGGTCTTGCTCAAGCTGTTATCTTGGAAGTGAAAGACATCTGAAAGAAACGAGATTCGGGCATACTCCAGTGGGCTCTTATGTAAGCTACCAGCTAGCCCACAGGGTCCAACTTTAATGTTTGGGTTGATGTTTCCCCTGTTTCCTCGAGGGAGGAAAAATAACCAGCCATTAACTTATCCCAGGTTTCCCTTAAGAGATTGTGGACTGCCTACAGTTCAAAACAATGAGCTAACAGATGTAGAGAAGAAATTGTATGAATCATTATTCATTGATGAGGAAACTGTTAATACCATTGAGAGGGAGACTAAAGATCAGTCACATTCTGAAAGGTTGAAGCTTGAGCGAAAGTACCGTTTTACAGCTCTCAGTTTCATCTGATATCTCAGAGACAACGCAGTCATGATAAATTTGCTCAAGTTTTCATGTGCCCAAAGACATTCCACTCTAGACACACAGCTCATGGGATTAAATATGAGCCAGTAGCAATTGACAGGTATCACAAATACACGCACAGTCAAAAAACACCAGTACATGTTTTCAAAAGTGGATTTGTTGTATGCACTAATTCTCCAATACTGGGATGTTCTCCGGATGGAAAGGTAATAGACCCCAGTTGTGAAGATCCCCTTGGTCTAATGGCTCATATTTAATGGAGTCAAGTGCCCGGAAACAAAGTTTCAAGTGAGTCCCCTAGATGCCTGCTCAGACCCTAAGTTCTTTTGTGAGAGGGTTGGGAACATGTGCAAGCTGAAAAGAACCCATGCTTACTATGCCCAAGTTCAGGGCCAAATGGGCTGTACTGGTGCACAATGGTGCGATTTTGTTGTTTACACTAAAAAAGGAATGTCAATTGAAAGAATTGCCTTTGACAGAGGTTACTGGGTTGAGCTTCAGGAGAAGCTTTGGCAATATTATTTCACAAATTTCATTAAGTATGCTGTAGCTGAGTTTGCACCATCATGTACAAAAGCTGTGGTGGTTTGACATTCTACAACAGCATCATAATCAAACATTTAATGCATAAAATCTCAGAATGATTTGATAAATATCCTAAGGGGTAAATCTAATAGATTTGAAGCTCACAAATACAGTGTAAAATTGTAAGTCTGTATCGAAATCAAAAACCACTCATTAGTTTTCACTTTTACAGGGGCTGGTGAAAAGGCATACTGGAGTGGGTCATTACTTTTTCGAGCCTTCAAAAAGGTGTGGGCTGTGTAATTTTTCACTACACATAAGGGGTGGATCATCTTCTATTCCCATGTAAAGGGGGAGGTAATCTGATTTCTGACCTCTATTTTTGGGTCAGTCAGTTTGTTTTATTCTAAAGGTAAGGGGTTAGGTCATTTGCTCAGGTCCTCCCTCTGTAATTTTTGGCCAGACCTTTACAGGTATCATAATTATTTCAGTGATGTGTATTTCATTGAAAGAAAATAAAAAGCTCCAAGACCTTGGTAGTAAATATTACTACAACACACCCTTCTTTAGCCAAAACATTGAACATTATAGAAATTATAAATCAGTTGTCTAAAGCTTTCTATTGTGTCAGCTTGTTAAAATAGGGTCTTGAATGTTGCAAAGAAATGCACAAACAGACCACATTTGATTTGCAATGCCAAAGAGATTCAGTGGGATAATGCTATCCCATATATGAGAATTTTTAACTTTATTAATTGCGCGTTTGACAAGGATCCTCAGTCGTGCAATCTCCTGAGTTCTCACAACATCCTCTGGGGCCATTTGTGTGGATGTTCCTAAGAATGGTGGAATATTCAAAGACACACCTAAAGGTGAGATGTCACTCATAATAAAACCTTTATCTGCCATCACAGAATCTCCTTCATTGAAAGGTAGGTCAAGCATGCCTGACCTTTCTACAATTTCTCTGTCTGATACACTTTCTGGATACACTTGGCTTATGAAAGTGAAAGCACCAGATGGAGAAATTTCCACAAGCCCCTTTAGTGTAGTATGATTATTGTAGGCACTGAACAACTCACTATTCAGCAACAAGCTACTAGGCATTGCACACTTCACTTCTGTACAATCAATAATAACTCTTGTACTTGGATATGACTTCCTGAAGTCTTCAGGCATTGTTCAGTTGACAGCTTCTCTTGATGGCCAAATGTTAAGCACTCCAAATCGAAGATACATAAAATTGATCCAATAACAATCCTACTAACAGTTGCTTGAGAAACATTAAAACAGGTGGGAAAGGTGGGTTTCTGCAAATCCTTGTCTCAAGCGACACAAAGTGAGAAAAAATTCTTCTTGTGGTTTGAGTGATCTTGGTCTACCCCTCTTTACACCTAACTGCGGTGGAGACACAGTGTTCTGAGGGTATCTCATTTTCACCTGACAACCAGTATCTGACATTTTCTGCATTATCTCCCGGATCTAAATATTCAAAGGATGCCAAGAACGCTTTGTAGTTAGGAAAGCCTGTATAAAACAACATTACCTCATCAGAGGTAAACCGAATAAGTGAGAAGACGTTTGACTAAAGTGCTTGATTTTTGTCTTCCAAATCTGCAACTGTCGTTTCGAGATTTGCGCATTTTTTTCAAGTAGCCTTAATTGTTTCATGGTCCCATTAAGATCTTTTTCAGTGGAAGGCATTTCATTAAGACTGGTACTGGCGGCTCCTAACATAGTGGTTTCATTAGTACTTGTTTCAGGAATATCGTTTGCTGCTTCAGGTGTTTTGCCAGGCTCCGAACACACTGAAAAAGACTCTTTTTCTGGGACAGATCTCTTCTCTTTTCGCTGTCGTAGATAAGACCTATCGATAGGGGGCGGTCACTTTCGTGGGGAAGTTTGTTTCCAAGCAAATATCGACGGAACTGCATTTGTCTTCAGAGATGTTCGTCCACCAAAGCCCTTTGATAAGTCACTAAACTTGAAATGTAACGAACACACTTTTGATGCCAACATCTCTTCGTATAGCATGTATCTAACGTTTCTTCATTTCCTCTTCGTCTGGAAACTTAAAGAATCCAATTTGTTCTCCTTTTGGTCCAACACGCCCTCTTTGTGTGAACAATGGTACCCAACAGTAAATGTTTGACTTCGACGCCATATTTCTTCAGTGTGATGCCGCCTAAGCCTCGTTCAGGTAAACCCGGCTCAGGTCTCAACCGCGCGTCCGCCATTTAGGAATAACGTGTATAGAACCTTCAAATATGACTTTGTGTCGAATAACTCTATGTGCCATGCTGGGCGATACCTCAGGTATACAGCGACCTACTAACATGAATGGGTCGTCTCGGCTCTTTAATAACGCTTATTTAGGAGCCGAGAAGAACCATGTAGGTGTCGCTGCTTTTGTTGAATCAGTTTCAATTACGTACAGCACGACCTCCTGCTCAATCATATCGTTATTTAAATGCATCTTTCTCATGATTCGTGCACCTGAGATCATTGAAAAGAAATTGAGAGAGTCTATGAAAGAATCTCCTTGCACTGAGGAAAGTAATGAAGCGATTATAGAAATAAAACCATTTCCATTTCCATTTCGTGTAGAGGAATGCGTTAAAGAGGGGGAAGTGGGGATTGGAGTTTTAGGTCATGTCTCACGTAGGATTCAGGAGCACCCTGGGTATTCAGGTGTAATAAACTTTATTTTTGTTCACTGAATTTGATTCAGATTTTTTTTTATGTAAAACTATTCTTTTTGATCAAAGGGAGACGACAAACCTTCCGATAAGCCATTACTTTATTGAGTTAATCAGTAACGAAACATTTTACATCAACATTTTTTAAAAAAGCTACAATTATGAACAAAAAATGCTTAAGGAAAATTCGCTTTTGACCTTCTTGTGTGTACAATATCAACTAATCTTCTTCCTAAAAACCATCTTGTGAGAATTCCTCAAAAGGAGTGAAAAAAAATACGAGAAAAGGAGATAATCTTTTCTTCTGTTGGGCTAATTTCTGAAAGGGCGATGCACTAGGGTCTCCCAGCCTCTAGCATTGCTGGCAGGTCTTCTTGCAACTTGTGTAAGCCGCATTGATATTGCAAGTAAACCAAGTTTTTATAAAGTTACAAAGTCGCTCTGGGTAGCTGTCTCTACAAACGACTGTAATAAAGAAAAAAATTTAGTTACTAGGTGTGTCCATGTTATCGAAGTTTATTACCTGTACAGTACATAGATGATAAAAGTAGTCCCAATCATTTCCGTCCCATAAAATTGGCATGCTTCTATTCAAAAAGAAAACAAAACAAAAATCGACGAATTTTTAAGTAGACTGTAGTGGACGTTTGACACATTTCCACGTAATTTTTTTCTTTTTTTCTATCTATGAATCTCTTTTCTTAAATTTTGGTTCATTAAAAAGCAATGAAATATTGTCTATGTTCCTAGGTCGTATCTAGTGGACTCAATGCAAAATGTTCTAAGGGTGGATATTTACCAACCATTACCCCGACGAAATTGTGATAATTTTTGTATCCTGGGAGAGTGGAGGCTTTTGATATCTGCGAGCGTTAGCCGTAAGTGATTATTTCTTAAGCCAAAGAAAGTGTTTTACTTTTTAACATTGTCAAGCACTTTAAGTGAATCTAGAGGTAAAAAGGAGGCCAAATCCATTTGGAGGCTTAAATGCCTTGACTACGCGAAACTGTTAATAACACCTACAGTTAAGGTGGAGGTGCGGAAAAATTACAAGTGTGTTGGTGATAACGTTTCCATATCTATAGAAGACATTTCCCTGAAGTATCATGCGCCTTACACTGTACGCCATTTTTCGGGGAACAATAAGCTTGCTACAGCTTACACAAAAAGAAAGGCAATCGCTTTATATGTTTATGTTCCCTGATTAAGGGCTCAGGACCTCGGCTTCCTGCCTGGTGGTCTGACGACCTACAGGTTAAATCAGCCAATAGCTTCCAGTTTTTCTAATTTACCTGTTGGTGCTTTGGTAGTTTTTGGTGGTCGAGTTGTTGTCGGCGGCAAAGTTGTGGTTTCTACAAATACAGAAACAAACAAAAAGCCTCAGTACAAAGTTAAAATAGCAATGACGATTCATTTTATCGACGATAATTTTCTGACGATATGTTTTATCGATTATGATTTTTTCCCAGTTCCTTTATCTGATATTTAAGTAATTTCATCAAAGGCACAGGCGACTGGAAAACCGGCAAAAATTAAAGATGAAAACAACACTGCTGCAGATTAGGAGCTCCTTGGCCCAAAAAAATCTTTTGTTTTGACCTGCTGATGAAATCAAATCAAGTTAAGCTATGATCCTTGCAGGTGAGCTGCAATTTTAGTAATTATAGAAAAAATTCAGTTTGTGACCGAACCCGTGCCCTTCAGCTACCAATTCATGTGCGGGAGGGAGGCAAATTAAGAGGGTTCTTCTGTCAAGTGGAGGAAATTTGATAACAGTTTAGTTGTTTCTGTATACACCTCATGACTTAATAAATTGAGGAAAAGTTCCTCTGATAAATCAACTCAAAATCCTTGATATTGACACTTAATTCAATGACATGTCAAGAGGTTTGATGAGGAACTGTGCATTGACGGTCAGGTTCAAACAAGAACACCTAACGATAATCTACAGGGATGAAATCTGCCGGCTTTCCTTGTGCGCAGCTATCCCTACTAACTATGATCAGTAGTGTATTAAAAATTTTACATTCTGCTGTTTTGTGTATCTATGTGGTGGAGAGGAAAAGTCCTTCAGAAAAAAAAATTTCAGTTTGTTAGAATTATATGGCTCTACAGCGATTTGAGACCTTATGAATTAAGGATACTAGAATGGACAAAAAGTAAGAACATAACCTAGCCTAAAAATTAAAACGGAAGAAGAGCGAAGAAAAAAACGGGGAACAAAGCTAAATTATTAATGAATAATTCATTTCCATTTCATCGTCTACGTGATGATGAAAAATGGTACACTTAATAAATGTTTTGCACTCTCTCATGTACTTAAATATTTCACCTTTTACTGGGCTACATTGATAAAGAAGCCGTGCTTGTTCTGCGTCAATGGAGCTCAAACCACTTCGTTGACCAATCTTTTTCTAGAAGATGTAAATTAACGCAATAAAGGTTAGCAACAACATACGTCATTGTAAATACACTTGATACGATATATAACGTCTGTATGATTGAAAATCAAATTAAGTCGCCAAGTAATAGGCAGAATCTTCACGACTGCACCACTCGCTTTTTTTAGATATGGTTACAGTATGCCTCTCTCCCACTGTCACCCACATGTTTTGTCCGCTAGACTCAACGGAAATCAGGACAAGCTCCGGTGACAACTTAAGTCGGCAAGTGCGAAACCTTAAAATTGAAATGAATCTTTTCTCTTATGCTTTTAAGACTCTGTCTCGTCAAGGAAAGGCTCTGCGCTTGATGTCGCATTTTTAGAACGAGGGGCGAGTTGATCTCTTTTTCGGAGTTTCGAAGTGTTTTCCTGTTTTGACACTGGCTTCGAGCGAAATTTGAAATTCAATTTTCCGATTACTATTTAATGTGATTATAACTTTTAGAAAGCTTCTTTTTTACATACTCCCTGTTGCTTAACCACTATTGTTGGCCGGTTGTTTTTGCTGAATGCCTTTTCGCCATAATGCATCACGCTGTCATAATCGTATGGAGTGCCAAGAGAATCAATCTGGGAACGGGTATATTTTTGAAAATTACTCTCTACACCTGAAATGTGAAAATGCATAGAAATTAAAGGATACACTTATTTATTATATATACAACCATTTCCAAAAACGTTGCAATTCCAAATATCTCTGAAATATATAATATTTTTTCTTTTATCGTCAAAACGTGTCTCTCGCAGGCTGTAGGAACAATGTATGTGATAAGCGAGGAATATGTTAAAGCATTTCTTATAAAACAGAACGGTAACGCCTAAAAAGAAAGCGATGTGTAGATGTTCAAAAGGTTTTGGAGGAATTTCTCGAAAGTGGCGACGAGACAAAAACATTCATCAGAGGTTCGTAGTGAAAAGAGGCTGAAAACATTTATGTACTTACTATAGACTACAAAATGTACTTTTCCTTGCATGTTATAATAAGCGCTGGACTTAAGCAAAGATGATTCAAAGATGGTCCAATAATCAAAAGAATAATATGATGCCAAGCAGTTTTTGCATTCCCACGCACGTGCTTAAAGACTGCCTTGTCACATTTCTACCCTTTTTGCAAAAGCACGAGCCTATCGTAACAAGTAGGCCGCATAGCTGGCACACACAGCCAGCAATGTTTTTCCTAGATGATTGCATTTGTCAAGTTAGTTTTGAATTGGCTATACACCCCGTAAAACATTTCGCATGAATGACCATCAATCTTTGCCTAAACCAAAGCAGTGGCACAACGTACCTGCTCTGATGTTTTCCCATTTAATCACAACATAGTCGTCTCTGTCAGGCCTTGATTGCTCATGATAGAAACCCAAGGCATGGGCTGGAGAATAATAATAATAATAATAATAATAATAAATTTATTAGTTGTATAGCCCTATTTACATGTACAGATCAATAGTGCTTTACACTGAATAAAAATTAAAAACGTCATATATCTAAATAAAAATTTACAATAGTAATGGTAGCTAAAAATACATAAGAATAAATTATTTTAATTTAATATATCTAAGTTAATGATTACAAAAAGCTTCATTAAACAGAAATGCTTTAATAGCTTTTTTAAATTTATCCAAACACTTAATCATTTTAATTTCATGAGGAAGTCTGTTCCATAAGTATGGTGCTGCTGCCTGAAAAGATCGATCACCAAATGTCTTCAGCATCTTACCCTTAGGGGGCTCTAAGTAAAGACCGTCATTAGATCGAAGACAATAAGAAGATTTTGATTTAATAGATATGAGGCTGTTAATATAAGAAGAAATCTAATTAGGTTGCGCCTGAAGCAATTAACTGACACAGTTTTCAAAATGAATGTTTTCACAATAACGAGAAATACTGATGGATACCTGCACAAATTCATAAATGCAAGAAACAAAATTTAACTTAACTTTTAATTTGAAGGAGGGTTTGCACTTCGAAAAGGTTTCAGTTAAATCTTAGCTCTGGAATAACTTGGCCAAGTTATATGCGACACCGAAAGTCCCATCCATCGATTTTCTATTGAATTATTTTGTTAATTGCTTGTTGCTGCTTTTACTCGAAAAAAGAAAAGAACAAATCACAGTGATTAAAACTAAACCGTGGATAAAAATGAAAGTTACCAATTTCGTGAGCTACAGTTCCTTTCCGCCAGCAGCCATTACCAAGAGAGATCCGTTGGGGACCTCTTATTCGACCAATGTATGACCAGCATCTAATTATAAAAAGTGAGCATTGTCAATACTGGATAAAATTGATAATAATAATAATAATAATAATAATAATGATAATAATGATACTAATAATAACAATAATGATAATATTTATAAAAATAACGACACATTTAAAACTAAATTTATAAGAAATGTTTCGGTCGTTCAACGACCATCTTTAGTTGAGAGTAGAACTGATTTGAAGTTACATTTGAATTTATAATGTGGTGCTAAACAAAAGCTATTGAAACTAACAGAATACCCAAAGGCAACAAAAGAGTGTATAATATGACGTGTTAATTAGAACTAAAGAGTTAAATTAAAGTGATATAATTGCTTGTTTAAAGAAGGTTGCTCCCAGGAAATATGTAGCGCTTCTTTTATCTTGACCTGGAATTTTGTGGCCGCATGATCTATAACTTTAAAACATTCAGCAGAGCAGGAATTGCGGCATGCTTGGGATTGTTGAAGACGCTGAAAGATATGTTAGGTCCTGTCCCTGTCTAAGTGTTCGCGAATGCGTGTCGGAAGGTGTCGGCTAGTTTCGCCGACATAGCAAGAATTACAGCTTTCGTATAGTTTCATGTTTAAACAGAACAGGAATAATGAAAAATATAACCAAACTGGTATAACCGTTAAAATTTATACGAAGCATGATGGTGGTCCATCTCGGCGAGCTCATCATGGCGATCTCTGGTCATCGCCCTTCGAGTGAACTAACAAAAGCTTGCTCTGATATCCTTTCCGATATGTTGAGTGGGAGGCAACATCGGTCACTGCCGCCCAGGTCTACGGCGCTGTCATCCTGAGCCATCTTCATGTTCATGTGAATTCGGCTGTCGTTCATTCAATTCGCTGAACATTAACACTGAAAAGGCTTCTCCATTTGTTAAATAGAATCGTGTCAGAACCAGTTTTCTTTTATTGTACCGCGTATCAAGAAAGTTTCCCGAACGCTGACTAGATGGTATCGTAGTAAGTGTGATTGGGTAGTAGTGACTGCGGCTTGAGCCTTACAACGGCTCGGTCTTTTCTGAAACGGTTCAATAGATCAGTCCTCAGCTGGAGCTGAAACCGTTAGATTAGTACCATCTCGGTGATTGTGACGGCAAATCAGCCTTTCTATACCCTAAACTGCGACTCGAAGGAGTCTGTCAGATCTGTCGGATAATTCTATGCAGCGCAAATCAGAATGTAAATACATGGTGAGGATTTTCCAAGAGCAAGATGTAGCCGTTACTATCTTTAGGACTGACAAGGTTTTCTTTGTTTTGTTTTGTTTTTATCTCAAACTACATTTTTATTCGTAACTTTAAAAGAGCCAAGGAGATAGATACTTTGTTTCAAAATATGCATATGGAACAAATCTTCAAAGTGAGCCGTGCAGTCACAGTTCTTGGAAACGAGCCAATCAGAGAGGAGAATAATGCTTCGTAGAGTGACGTTTAATTTACAAATAGAGAAGTCTTGACTATGCTCTGTTCTTCCTGCACGCAGGAAGGGGTTGAAGACCAAAAGATATGTAGGAAGAAATACGAGACGGTTCTCTTTGAGAATTTTTGTCTCTTTCCTTCATAATGCAAATTAAACGCGGGGTAGCATGTTTACAAACCTTTGTTTGGTTCTTCTGTTGCTACTTCCCTGCTCACCTCTTTCGAAATTTCACTTTCAATTAACGGAAAAAGTCAGAAAAAGTCAGCTTCATGCTCCATTTAAACAATAGAGTGCTTCTGTCGACGAACTATCAGACCTACAGTTCCGAGATATAAACACTCTCAGTTGTCTTTATTGTTCACCGCTAAATTTTCTTCCGCTCGCCAGTTGAAAAACAGTCAAAACCCACTAAACGCAGATCAATCAAATATTTATTCCTGCGGTCAGTCTGTCACAAATGTCAATAATTCGCAACCGTACATTGGCTAAATAATGCGTTATACCTGTCAGAATTGAAAAGTCACTATTTTCCGATCTGCCTAACTTCGCGGCCGTCAAACCATTCAAAATTTTTCACGGATGAGTACTATCCATCCGGGTATTTTGCGCGGACGGACATTATGGGCTGATAGTGTCTCTCCACGGATGAACACTATCGCATCACGTGATCAATTTAAACCAATAAGAATCGGAAAAAATTTAGTGGTGAACTATAAGCTCTGATAGAGCACGCCCTTTCAACCAAAGAAAGCGCGCGTTATATCCAAATTTTGTTATAATTAAAGTCTGCTCACCCGTCCCAATATCCAAAAACGATGTAATCGCTTTCACCATTTCTTTTCCTAATTCGGAGACAAGTTTTCGAAGTCCACTCTTCGATTCCTTGTTTAATGGCTCTCTCAGCGTCAGAATTACCACCTGGAAGCAATATATACTCGGTGTTCAAAGACTTGGAAGAGAGTCTCAGTGGGGTTAACAGCTAGCCGTAAAATGGTGAAAAAAATTCAGGTGTAAAAATAAACAAATTTTAACCATTGGACGTAAAAAAAAGGTAACTTAAAAAAAGAATTTCTAGTGACAACAATGGGATGATGTTGAACGTTAGCCATAAATTGACCAAACTTTAACCGTTAGCCATTACCCCATTGACACCCTCTTGGAAGTTTTCGAGAGGATAGAAGTCGAGAGAAACCTAACTGGAGAAGAGGTGTCCTAACATAGTCATATGTATAATTTGCTGAATTACACACTTGATTTTGGCTGGTTCTTACTTATAATCAATGGGATGGCAGACGGAAAGATGACGTCACTATTAACAAACTTATGTTTCTTTATTATAGAGCAAGGCGTGCAATTAACCCTGGGATGAAAAAAAGGGAAGGAGGGTATCTATCATGTCTGTCGTTCTTTTGAAAAACCGAAAATTATACTACGTTGGATGACGTCACTGCCCCCTCCTCTTTCTTATACCACGGTGGGGGTATGAGTTTGTATGTACGTCCGGGGGTTAATCTTGAAAAGAAATATACCTACAGTCACCTTTCTACATGTTTCCAAATTACCGAAAAACTATAAACTCACGTAGACTTGAGTGGATTTCATAAGGTACCACTCCATTCGGCCACAGAGAGTCCCGTGCTATTGAGCCTCGTTTTCGGGAGCTGTCGACATCCAGTCCGTGTTCGATATTGTAAAACTGCTCCATTGTGAGACGTATGTCTCCTTCAAAGAGGTTTCTGTCGTGAATACGCATATTTTCTGAAAAATAACGATAAGGATAGCTTAATCCCATCTAAACGATATAGCAGGCAACGTAAAGGTGATTTTGGACCTCAGAACAAGGCATTTCCTGTTCTTATTGTTTTTTTTTTAATGGCCAGGGAAATTGTCTTCTCTCAAGCAGTTTGAGTAAGAATGTGATACTTTCTGCAATATTTTTGGCCAAAGAAATCGTCCTCCCCTTTGATAGATCTATTAAATATCTTTCCGGAAATTCCACTGAAAAGGTGCGATATCCGTCTTACACATTTCAGTCCTTAAACATGCCGACCGTAGATTAAACATGCCGAAACTGTAGATTAATATTGCAGTACTCATTTAAAGGAACTGATCAAATATTCAGGTTGCCCTAGAACTTAACATTTCAGTGGAACAATGTGCTGTGTTTTAACTGGGTTGCTCGTGAGATACAACTTTCAATTAAAAGCCACCCTATAAGAAAGCTGGATGAAACCTACATTTACTGCAGATAGAGACTTCACCTTGTAAAGAGACTTTATGTTCTTATTGAGCTTTGCTGAAAATCAATGTCGCCCGAAGTGCTTTCCTTTATTTATTGCAAAGGCAGTCATCTGTCCGTGGAAATAATTTAAAAAACACGAAGGACAGCATGTCGGTTCGAAAGAAGACAAGAACTGCATCTAAAATGGTGCCTAAAAGCCCAAAACTGAAAGGAATTTGTGTAGTAAAGACAATCACTTATATTACTTTAGTTGCTGTTTGAATTTAAGTTGTTTGTATAAGTATTTGAGTGATCGGCGTGGCTGATTTAATATTGAGAGATGTTAGAGCTGTGCGTAGAATGGACGATAAACGAAGTTTAGTGCGGGAAGTCAACCAGAGGCGTGTAGGAAGAAATTCAAAAAGTTAATTCTACGGCAACCTACAACTGTGTTTGTTCTCCCTGTTGGTATTCAAACGGAGTGCTCCATAGTGCAATAGAAGCATTAATTTGAAAGCCACTGCTATCACCAACTGGTTTCCCGTGGACTTTTGAGAGCCAACATGTCATAAATCTGACGATTACATTTATGCCTATGCATGTGTGTCGCATAAACAATACCACGGCGCAAGTCATTCCAGTATAAGTTTCTGTTAACATAGGAAATAAATATGTGCGACGAGTTCTTTCGAGAGAACTTCTGGTAAATCACTGATTCCATATTTCTGTTGTTCAATAAACTGAACGAAACAATGCGAATTTTTTCCTTGTTTTCTCTCTGGTATAATGAGAGCAGGCTCGATCGGTATCCACTCAGTTTTAAGATCTTTAAACAGATGCAGAAGTGTCTTAGACAATTTCTAAGTGAGGTTGAATTATCCACGATACTCTGGCTTGTTTACCCTCAGGAAACTTTCTTGTTCTTTCAAAATGTTCGTTTTGGTTCAGATTTTTTGAGACCTGGCATAACTTAATTGTCTTATGAAGGAATGCTACTGGCCAAAATACCCAGGGATAAGAACAAGGATAAAACTATGCTTATAATAACATCTCTTATATTTGCTAAAGCCGTTGTAACTCATCAAGCTTACCTTCAGCAGTATGGCCATACATGTATGGTGCACACAGGACTGTTCTGAACAATGCAAGAGCAGCCAACCACTTCATGTCGCGTCAGTTTAACATAAGCTGTACACCTGTGACAATCAATTGAAAACTCCGTGTAGTCTCACCGTGAAATCTTATGGTCGCATCTCGAGTTTATATAGAGTACCTCAGCCAATTACAGGCTGGTATCCAAAATAGCCAATGTTAATGCCCTCAAATGGGCAAACAGGCAACCGCAAATTTACTATTTCACAAAGAACAATATTTATATTCGTGGCACAAATATGCGGACTGCTATATTTTTTTTTCTGTATCCATGAGTGCTTTTGCAATACAATTTTAGACAAACTTTTCGATTTCGAGACGTCAAACGTTATTGGTTGAGCTTTATGAACGTGCTTGCAAAGGTGATGGCAGCAAATTACAAGCATAAAACACTTCCTTAAAAGTACATTCTACCAGTGCAATATTTCATCGCAACTTTATTAAAGCAAACATCTTCGTTTACTGGAATACGTAAGAAGACCGTGGGAACATGAGCGCTTACCACGTGAACTCGATATCGACAAGTCAAGATTGCGGCGGAACTGGACTGGCGACAAACTTGCGCATGACCAAGGTAAGATAACTGAGCTTGCTGGGAACTGTTTTTTCACAACAGACTTCAAGGTACCTGATGTATGTAAGACGGCTTTTAACTATCTAACTATAAATACTATAGTCTCTTTTTCAATTTCCCCTTTGTTTGTTTGTTTACTCTTTATTCAGCAATTAAACAACACATCAACCTGTCAGTGCTCATTTCCGCTCGCTTTATAGAGAAATTGAACTAATACTTATCAGCAAATACAAGTAAGATCTAAATATTGAAGCACACTCCCTTTTTCTTCAGACGTACATCCGAGGACACAGAGCATAACCTTTTTTAGATATGCATCGTTGGAAATAAACTTCAAACTTTAAACTTTAATGATAAATACTCCCAAAAAAAGGTTTTTCAGTACCTATTTACAAATATGAATGCTAACTATATCTGACAAGCTATTGTTAAATTCTAAATTCTAACTGTCACTCAATCATTCGTTCATGGCAAGTTTCAGGACTTTCTTAAAGGCCTTTACAGATGTAACGTTTCTCAGGTCTTCGTCTAACATGTTCCACAGAGATACTGCTCTATAGGCAAAGGACCTTTGGCCAGTAGCTGATCTGAATGTCAATCTTCTCATTATTACGAGTTATGCGATTATGTAAAGAAGATCGTTTTTTAAACTTAGGACATAAATATTCAGGAGCTAAATTGTTGACGCACTTATAAGCTATGACAGCGTCTCTGAATTTGAGTATTTTGTCAACTGGAAGCCAGTTGAGTTCATCCAGTAATGGCGTTACATGGTCAAATTTCCGAGCGCCGCAGATGATTTTGCAAGCGAAATTCTGGATGAGTTGCAGCTTTTGTATGTTCTTAGATGATGACCACACGGTTAGACCACACGGACGAACAGTAGAACATTTTGCTAAAGGCAAGAGATGTAATAATTAAAACTAAAGTCTCTCTATCGAAACAGTATTTCACGCGGTTGATCTGAACTAGTTTAGTCAAGCAAGAAGAGACTAGGTGGGAGATATGAGTGTCATAGGTCAGATGTGAATCTATGTATACTCCTAGATCTCTTGCCGATTTGACGGCCGTGAGAGTCCTTCCATTAATTGAAACAGTAAAATTAACAGAATGTTTACTTATCATTTGCTTAGTGCCGATCAACATGAACTTCGTTTTCCCAGGGTTTATTAACAAATCATTTGCGCAACACCAGTTGGCAACATTACGCAAATCATCTTCGAGCTTGAACTTAGCGTCGATGACGTCGGCTGCGGAAAAAGTTAGCAAAACTTAATCTGCCTGTTAGGAAAAAGGTCTAGCAAAAAATTTCTAGTGAATAGTTTGAGTTTAAGACAGCAAACTCTATGGAAAAAACTTGATGGGAAACTTAAACTCCGTTTACAACAAAACATAAGAGTAAGAAAGATGGTAAGTTTTGAGCTCGGTAAAGAAATATAGAAAGATGTTTTTCGTCTTGTCACGAGCATGGGACAAAGAAAAAGTCCCCATGATAAATCGAACCTGTTATAAAGCTGTTATGTTGAACGCAGTTCAAATTTTATTCTGCTTAGAAACTGTTTAAGAGTGGTCGTCTGTAAAAATCGAGCAGAGGTGTTGAAAATGAAAAATTGAAATTTTTTCAAACTTTGCCGGAACATAAGTATGAATGGCCTTATTATAGTTACGAAATAATCTGAAAAATGCCGAGAAAAAATTATTTTGGTAGAACGGTGGCATTTTGTGTCTTGGGAGTTCGTAACCGTGTTTTCCCGGTGAAATAGTGCACCTCAAGATAACGGCCGAGAAAAATTTATTTCGCCAGCAATTCGGAAACCACATAATTCTAAAACAAGAAATGTTATTCAAAGGTTCTGAAGTATTTTTTCCCAGATTCCTTAAAGACTATTTTTTTACGAATTTTCTAATTCATGCAAAATTTCACCCATCAAAACATAGCTCAACTTTGGCGACTAAAATCGGCCATCATTGTTACATGGCTCTATAAACTGAGACAATAACCATTGTCAAGGACAAGGTTTCTTCTTTTAGGAACTACAATAAAATTTTTGGTCTACTTAAACTACGAATTTTTTTAGAGCGATTTATATAAGCGTATTTGAGCTCAAGAAGCGCGTTACGTAACAAATGTGACTTGCACGTCACATTAAGAAAAACATGATCAACACACTCGAATTCCCTCTTATATCATACAAAAACTTCGAAATAGGTCTCCTTCATGTTCAATATACATATAGTTTTCTCCTGAAGCCAAAATGTCAAGGCAATCTGGGAAATTTTCGATAGTCTACTATATGCAAATTGCCGGTTTATGTTGTTACAACGGCCATATTCGCAACTCATACCGAACCAACAATAACAAAAACTTTTGTTGACATCAGAAGGAATTTCCCAGGCTATAATTACACAAAATGTTACCTATAGAAGTGGTTTTAATGCCAAGAGTATGCAATTTAGTCCGCTCCACGTTTTCAAAACTTTTCCATGCTACCATTTCTCGCCACTGCAGTGCGATCGATGGTACGCGATTGCGTTACGCTCAGGATCTCTAAAGCTATGCAGACCCATGGAACAGCGCTAAAAATCACGTGCTTGCTGTGTTCATGATAATTCCTTTTTCATAATAACCTGCGATGATAAAAACGGAGAAGAAAACAAATAGAAACAACGCGTTGTGGCCGTCTGGTATGTTACTTTAGCCATTTCCCCCTTTTATGAGCTTGGGTAAAGGTTTCAAGGGTTGTTATAATTAGTATTCGTTGTGGGGAACGTATTTTTCTTCACTTTCCCTTCGTTATATTCCTACCACTCGTGGGATCTTGTGTCGAGCAAAAACCAGAAATACTGATCTTTCTGTGTACACAACTCCGCTGTTCACCGCTAAATTTTTCAACTTTTTTTATTAGGGAAGGAAGTTAATATCATTAAAAATGCTATTTAGTATTTGTTTTTAGCGAAAGTGATGGAAAGGAAATATGTTCAGTGGGCGTCATGTGAAATATTGGAATCAGACATGATTTGATGCTACTCTGGTTTAATGAGTGTAACCGGATTAATTGCAATTTATAGACCCACTCGGATTCCCCGGTAACATTCATGAAATCCTTCAACCAGAGTAGCATCAAACAATTTCTGCTAGTCCTCTTGGTTGCTTTTTGAACTCGAATTTAAAATATTGGAATGTTATTGAAGGTACCGACAGTCAAGTTATGTTGGGCTTTCGGTGTTCAGTTTTGTTTTGTTTTTTTTTAATTTTTCTTTGACGTTTTTCCTGAGTTTTTTTTTTACTTTTTGTTTTGCTGTGTTTGTTTTTTGTTTAAATGTTCGGAGACAACAGGTGAATGGAATAGCTATCTTTGGATGATAACTATATCTTTCGAACAAAAAGTTTTCTATTTGCGCTTTTGGCTTTGTTTTCTAACAAGGCATGATCAATTGACCACAACGCAGAATGACTCAGATAGTTGTAAATGACTTTTAATTTTCATTCACTGGATAAATGGACACACACAAAAGGATTAGCTGACATAAAATCCAGCTGCAAACAGCCTGAAAAAAAAAAAAGGAGAAAAAACTACAGACTAAAACAAAAAAATTAAAAAGGATTGATGATAATAAAATTTTTCTACTTGGTTTGCCATTGTTTTTAACCCAGGCTAAAGCCATTTCCAGAATCGCTGAATGAAAAATTACTGAACAGGAAAATTATCTAATTTTTTTCAAGTATGAATCTTCAAGACGTCGAAAACTTAACAGCAACAATGCAGGTTCACGTTTCTATTTAACAACTGAGTTTAAGCCCGGCCGACTTTTCCAGTTTGTCGTGAAGTTCTCGTAGTTTGTTTGTGTAGTGTTTGAGTCTTCTGTGAAAATCATTTATCCCCGCTTTGACCAGTCGCCTACAGGTGGCTTTAACGACCTGGATGGCCCCCTGTGTGTTCAATGGGGACTTGAGTTTAAGCCCGGCCGGAACAAGGCCGTGATCTTTACAGCAGTGATTGAACCAGAGTTGTCCTTGTATTCGTCTGACATTGCTTGCGTAGGTGATGTAGTCGTTCGAAAGTCTTTTGCTCTGTCGTCCAAGTGAACGTAAAATTGAAACAACTGATTTACTTGACACTGTTACGACAATTGCGGACAAACGAGCCAACAAGACGACTGAACACGCCCGTACTGGACATCAACAGAAACTGACACGACTGCTACGCGACAAAGAACAGAGACGAAGTAAACCGGACGACAACTGGGTAAGTAACATCTCCTCTCGTCGTTTAGACGACACTGAAACTCGCGTACACCAGTCAACTGTTACAAATGAAAGACTACATTAGATATCTTGGTGTACTCATAGATTCGAATCTTTCATGGAAAATTCATGTAGATTACATTAGTCAGAAAATCAGTAAAACAATCGGAATTATCGCCAAGCTCGGACATTTTGTTCCCCGTCATGTACTTTTCACTTTATACCGCTCTTTAATCCTACCCTATATCAGCGATGGCAGTTGTGCTTGGGGTCACACTGCTGAAGCGCATCTTCATAAACTACTAGTTCTTCAGAAGAGAGCCCTTAGGCTAATGTTCTTCGCTGATCCAAGAGCTCATGCAGTTCCGTTATTCTTACAAACTAAACAGTTGCCGATATCATTCTTGTGCTTTGAGCAAATGAGTCTTTTAACGTACGATGTCCACAATAATCTCGTTCCTGATAACATTAAGAACATGTTCACGAAGCTGGCTTCTGTCCACAGTTACCAGACTAGATCTGTTACCAATGAAAATTATTATGTCGAACAAGTTAGAACTGAAAATATGAAGAGAGCCTTCTCTATTTCTGGCACTTTGATCTGGAACAGTATTCCACTTCCTATCAAAACACTTAAAAATGATCAATTTAAAAGCGCAATAAAGGAAAAAATCTTTGAAATTCTGAAAAAAGAGGATGATTATATAAGAATTGCTGATATTAGAGTCCAATTCTCAAAATTACAACTGTGTGTACTTCCAGTATATACTACAGTCTGCCCTCCTGTTTCACTCTGTCTATAAGCCACACGGCAAACTAAATTGTTCGTCTATATATTATAATTATACATATAAATATTCATTTTCTATAGAATTCTTTTCTTTTTTTTTTTTTTATTTTCCTCTCTTGTGCCCGCCTTGCATAGCCCTAGCTACTTGCAGGCCCAAGCATTGTAATTTTCCGTATTAAGCTTAAATAAAATTTGTTGTTGTTGTTGTTGTTGTATTGTCATACAGACTAAGACACTCAGTAACACCTAAACGTATACCGACCGAGGCTATTGTATCTAGTGTTGAGGCGGCTCTGTCTCGGCAACGAGAGCTATCAGAGCCGACCAAGGATAACACATCAGAAGCAGAATTACCTCCACTATACAATCAGCGTCACTACAGGATAGCAACTTGACTAAAGACGAACAACATGCACTGAAACGACTGAGAAACGACGAGAACATAGTCATTCTACCGGCTGACAAAGGATGAGTTACTGTTGTCAAGGACAAAACTGATTATCACGACAAAATGGACGCACTGGTTGACGACAAACAAACTTACGAAGAACTCAAACGTGACCCAACTCCTGCACTTTAACGCAAACTCAACAGTAAAACACTGAATAATTTGAATATATCAACAAAGTTGAAATGGTAAATTGGCCACCGTTACGATGATAAAAGCTGACGTTTCGAGCGTTAGCCCTTCGTCGGAGCGAATAGGGGAATTGTGGGTTGTGTGTGCTTTGAAAGGCAGAAAAAGGAGCTACGTACCATAGGAGCTACGCAGAAAAAGGAGCCACCAATCACGTAGCTCCTTTTTCTGCCTTAAAAGCACACACAACCCACAATTTAACTATTCGCTCCGACGAAGTGCTAACGCTCGAAACGTCAGCTTTTATAATCGCAACGGTGGCCAATTTACCATTTCAACTTTTTTGATATATTCAAATTATTTCGTTACCCCCCACCGACACAGCCCCAAACAGTTTCTTTAGAAACTATCAGCCTTTATTCATTAGTAAAAAATGACACTCAAGAAAACGAACGCCATTGACACCCAACAGTACTATCGACTAAGGTGCTCAGTACCACAGCCACCGAAACTATACGGAAACTACACAAACCCTGTTTCCCGATGCGACCTATTGTATCTTTCTGTGGCTCTCCTACATACCAAATATCCAAGTACCTGACAACTATACTACAACCGCTAACCGACTAATCCAGACGTAAACTACAATCCACTGAAGACTTCATTAACGCTACCAAGACTGTACAGATACCTGACGACTACAAACTAATGTCATTTGATGTGAGATCACTGTTCACTAGTATTCCACTTCAATTGGCACTACAATGTACTGAGACTGCAATCCGACAATCTACCGACTCATTATCGCTGCCGACAGACGACATTATGGATTAGCTGAACATTTTCCTGACGTCAACTTACTTTCAGTACAACGGTAAACACTACAAACAGTTACACGGCACAGCTATGGGGTCTCCAGTTTCTGTTGTTGTAGCAGAAATTGTGATGAAGAACATCGAGTAGCGCGCCCTTTCGACTTGCCGACAAACGATACCGCTTTGGTTACGTTACGTTGATGACACATTCACCGCCATAGAAAACGACGAAAACTCAACGCATTCCACCACCACCTTAACAGACAAAACACTGACATACAGTTTACCAGAGTAGTCGAAGAAAATGACAAACTTCCTTTTCTAGACTGTCTGGTAAGCCGTAACGACAACTCACTACGGACGACAGTTTACAGGAAACCGACACACAGCGACAGATTACTAGACGAGTCATCCTACAACCCTACATCACACAAAGCCACAACTATCAGAACTCTAACACGACGCGCGCAACTAGTATGCGACTCGACAGACAGCTTATCCGACGAGAACAAATGCCTTCACCGTATTTTTTCAAAGACCAACTACAACGACGACTTCATCCGACAAAACACTCACCTAAAATAAGGCGATCAATTTTCAGATTGGAGTCCTCTTCTTAGAGGAATTCCTCAAGGGTCTGTATTAGGTCCCCGTCTTTTTAATATTTACATAAATGATTTACTATTATCTAGTCTTCAGTCCAAAATAAGTTCATTTGCCGATGATACTCAGATCTTTGATATTAATAATGATGTTTCCCCATTACATGGACACCTACAAACTGATCTTGTCACTGCTCATTCTTGGTTTTGTTCTAATGGCCTTGTGATGAATCCGGATAAATGTGGTACCATTTGGCTGGGTAAGAGCAATCACACTACTATACCCTGTTTTTCCATTAGGAGTCATGAGACCAGTTTTGTGGGGGGTGTTAAGCTACTGGGTGTAACCATTGATCATGAATTAAAGTTTAATGAACATATAGGTAACATAGCACGGAAAGTTAGCAAGCAAATTCAAGTTTTACAAAGACATAAGAAATTAATTAACATCCATGCCAAGGTTAAGTTATATAATGCATATCTTTTGCCTCATTTAAATTATTGTTCTGTTGTATGGTATCATTGCGGAAAGGGTAATTCCAACAAATTGGAACAACTTAATGAACGTGCGTTGCGCTTTATTTATAATGATGATAAAAGCTCGTATGAGGAATTATTATTGCGTATCAAGCATCCTACTTCGTTTAATAGAAGAATTCATAATATTTTAACATTGGTATTTAAAGCTTTGCATGGGTTGGTTCCAGAATATATCTCTAGGTTATTTACTTTACGCAACTGCAAGATTAATCTGAGGGGGGATAATATTCTTATGGTACCCAGGGTTAATACCACTAGCTATGACCTCCACTCATTGGCCTATTAGGGTAATAAGCTATGGAACTCTCTTCCCAATAAAATAAGACTGCTACACGAATTAAGTCAATTTAAATCCGAAATTTCTAAATTGAAATTCAACCTGTAGAATAAATTTTAATTAGTTTTTATCTTGTTTAGAAATTATATTTAAATATCTTTTGCTTTAGAATTATATTTTGTATTTTATATATAGATAGTATTTAGATAGTTAGTAATTAGATTAATTTAAATATTTTAAATTTAGACAATTTAACTTGGAGATATTAGCATGTATTTGCTATCTTAAATTCAAGTATAAATCAAGTTATTGTTATTGTCATTGTCACCGACCCACTACCACTACCGAAACAAACGACACCGCAACTCCTACTACTATAGCAACCATACGGTACATAAAAGGCATGCCTGAGAACATCTCGCGCATCTTAAAACCCTTCAATATCCGCGTCGCCCACAAACCCATCACCACACTACGTCAGTTACTAACCAACGTTAAAGACAAGGACGAACCGAGGAAAAGACAGGGAGCGATTTATAAGATCAATTGCTCCGACTGCCAAGCCTCCTACATCGGAGAGACTGGCAGAAACCTCGCAACAAGACTGACTGAACACAGACGGGCGACGAGGAAAGGTGATGTCAACAATCATCATCGACTTACCAACCACAATATTGACTGGGATTCTGCGCAATGTCTAACCTACAGCACTGACTACTTTCAACGACTGACTCTGGAAAGCTGGTTTACTAACATAGAACAGACTACCCAAAACAGATGTCAAATACTACCGACCCCATACAAATGACTCATTCACGACATAAACATTACAAATCAACCAAACAGAACGACCTAACTTTACCGACGGATCGAAACAGACTAATCACGACCGGCTTACGCCACTTGAATCTTACAGCGTGAGCCAATAATATCACGGCAAAACTGACCAATCATTTTATACGAACTGAAATGAGAACATTCTCCTGACAACAACTATTCACTTGACTCTGATGATGACTTCCGCACAGGTTGACGAAACGTCAGTCACTACAACCGACAACAGTCCTTCTCATGACTACACTCACCCGGACGATCACATTACACTTTCACAGTAGTTAGTATCTACTAAAACAGTGGATAGCGTTGAAGGCGCGCTCTGATTGGCTAATACAACTCCGAATATCCTTTGCTATCTACCTCCGAGCATCTCGGGGAAAAAATGGCTTTCCGGTTTGCATCCGTGACAAGCGAAGAAATCACTTAAATTAACGACGAAGCTGTCCCTGAAAACACAAAGAAAGCGAATAAGTTTGGTTTGGCCGTGTTTAAAGGTAATGGTTTAAGTTTTTAACCTGGAGTTTATGGATAAAAGCAAATGAGAAAGGTTTTGTTTACAAATGAAAATTAATCTTTCAGTCCTTTCCACGCGTGAAAATGTTGGAATCGTAGCTGGAATGTATGAATTAAAATCAATTTTTGGTGGTGTATATTATCTCACTGTTTTAAACCAACTATTTACCTCAGTGGAGGTGGTTAGCTGTGGATATTTACCTCGCTGCTTGGCGGCTCGGTAAATATCCACCACTAAACATCTCCGATGAGGTGAACATTTGTTAATTATTCTTAATACGAGACTGCTTTTGAAGAGAAAAGGTTCAGGTGAACCAACAAATAATATTCCATCTTTCCCAGCTACTCAGGTTGAAAAAGCTGGAGCACTGAATTTATATTGTTTATAACTTCTTGCACCATGACGCTATTAAAGGAGATTCCGAGGTGGTCTAAACACGAGACTTCAGAACAGATAACTTGAATTAGTTTACGACTTGACAATCTTTATTTGGTCCGATACGTGACTGATCTGATAGTGTAAATTACTGTACCCACCGATAAGTTTCCGATCAGTTTTTTGGGAGCTTTTACGCTTAGCATCGGAAAAAAGTACCTCAACGTTGTAAGTATCGAAAAGACTTTTGTGTCTCAGTAACTGCCGTATGTGAAAAGTAATTATAAGCTGGGGTAATGGAAAGCATCTTAATGTGATTTCCTTTTTTTTATATCAAAATGAATAAATTCCCTTAATCTCAGTCATAAATTATTTACTCGAATATATGTCTTTAGATAAAAAAAAGATCTTTGCAAGAACGACCCGATTGACATCCAAAGTGAGATGATACTTTAGGCATTCTCCCGCATGTTACCGCACGTATTACTCCGACCTGTCACTTGAGTGAATATCATACATCATTCTCCTCGATGTGAA
This sequence comes from Stylophora pistillata, assembly GCF_964205215.1. Lineage (NCBI taxonomy): Eukaryota > Metazoa > Cnidaria > Anthozoa > Scleractinia > Pocilloporidae > Stylophora > Stylophora pistillata. The sequence continues at coordinate 5,434,311 of NC_142527.1, forward strand.
GGTTTCTCGAACAAAAGCTCATCTTTCAAACCGGCAGTCTAAATCCCACAGGGATCAACGAACGCTTTTCATTCCACTAATTTATTCGTCTTTTCTCGTTGCCATGTTCCCACCAATAACGTAGCTCCATTTTCTGCCTTTAAAAGCACACACAACCCACAATTCCTCTATTCGCTCCGACGAAGGGCTAACGCTCGAAACGTCAGCTTTTGTAATCGTTTCGGTGGCCAATTTACCATTTCAACTTTGTTGATATATCCAAATTAGTTCGTTACCCCCACCGACGCAGCCCTAAACAGTTTCTTTAGAAACTATCAGCCTTTATTCATTTGAAAGGGTAATAGCTTAATGTTCATTTATTTTTTTTTCAGTTTACAGTCTGCTTCGCTTTTCTCTGCGCGAAAACCACATTTAAGGTTCGATAACAGGAACTTGAACAGATGCCGTGACCTATGAAACTGCCATGTCTTTCCAAAACAAAAATCGATGAGGAAAAAAGGAATCAGATTTTAAATAGGAACTGACGTAAGACAAAGGTTTTACTTGGATTCAGTTCTTGATATCACTTATGCTTCAATTACTGTTCCGAAATCATTTTTGGCGTTGTCGTTTTTGTGATTTGAGAATGATATGGTTGAGGATGCGGACAGTGTTTTTTCATTCTTGGAAAAGCCCAACTAGTTAATATAATTTTTTCACGAAGTCAACGTGAAATCATTTTGCCCAATCATAACTTGCTCATTCAAAAAGTTCCAGTGCATAGAAACTATTGACCAGTGTAACAACGATTACGCACTCACTTTTAGTATACGAACAAGAACAAGTAAGGCGTTTATAATTGTATTATTCTCTTGTGGTTTGGTCGTTTGCTTTAGCCCTGCCCTTCTTGTTTGTTTTTGACAATCAGGGACTCAATCGAAAGACAAGGTAAGCACGAATGGAATCAGGTTTGAGAGCGGCATTTGATAGCCAGTCAGTCCTTTTCGAAGTTGAGGACAAAAAAGACAAATAAACAAACTCTGATTTTTGCTTCAAGTTTTATTCTATCAGCTAACTCTACATTGGGTCAAACTACAGCAGCACTCCCCGAAAATGGCATATGACCTAAAAGGAAAACAGCATTGCATGTATAAGTCTCATTCAGAAATAAAAAACAGATACGTTAGAATCGGGTCATTAGTACATTTAGAATACAGAGGGAAATTTATTTGAACTAAGTATAAATTTTTTCATGTTGCAAGTGGTTCAGTTTCTTTTTTGAGAAACAACTCTTGTGTAGTATTGTAAACGAGAGAATTTGAAAACGTCATAATAGGGTGCAAAAGGCAAGGCCTGTTTCCTAGTATGGCTCACAATAGAATACAGGTGAGGTATCATGGATCGAACCCTCCGTTTTTTCGCATGGATCAAACCTCCATTGTTAGTATCATATGTAGGTAATCCGGACCCAAGCAGAAAACTTGTTTCGCGTTTAAGTAAGTTGTAGGCCAAGCTTACCACTCGCTGTTTTGGAAAAATAATTTGTTCGTCATAAAATTATCATGTTCATGAGTTTGTAAGGGAGCTTGCTTGTTCGAAGGCTATTGGACTTAATTTTAAAATGGTAAATAGTTACCTTTTTTTTATTGATTAACATATATTGCAGGTCTTCTTGCAGTTTGCTCTCACGTATTTGTGGTAGCTGCAATATCTCGTCCATCCGCTACATTTTCTATTATTGTCTTTACAATTTCCTAGAAGATAACAGTAGAAGTTTTGTATGAATAGACTCAGTGGTCAAAGTCTGCACATGTGCGAAGTTTGAAGCTGTTGGGTGGCGTGCTTTCAGGGTGTCAGATCGAAGTTATCATATAGGAATTAAAAGTAACCACGTAAAGTAGTCTGTTACAATGTTTCAAAGGCGCACACCATTTTTTTTATTGAGCTCAAATCAAAACGGTAAATTAGTTTAACATTCTTAATGAAATAAGATTTGCGTTCTTAAAGTCTTCAGTTTTAATTTTCCTTATTGTTGAATCCCGTTATGGTTTTAGAGGGACTTTTCCATTTTTCTCCTTTATTTTGCATGACTGAAGTACCTTGAAGATTCCCATATAAATTTCCACGATATAATGACAATGGAAAATTACTAGGCGAGGTTGACCATGATGTCGTTTAGGCATGAATAGATTCTGTTAGAAAATTCAGCAAAAGTTGCTCGACAATACATCCAAAAGTTGCTCTAAAGTTGCTTTAGATTACCACTCAAAACATGACGTTGTATGTGTATTTTAACCTCATTTGTTGTGATCAACATAATCTCAACGTAACTCATTATAGAAAGTATTTTCTGTTGACGTTTTGAATTGTCTTTCACGCGATCCCAAGCGCATGTTGTGTTTTCTTTCCCTGAGGACGAGGTCAAGCTACCGCTTCTCGTTGTTTGTATTTGCCTTCGTGGACAAGATAATTGAAATTGAAATTGAAGCTCTTGTAGGACTATTAAGAGTTGCCTCAGCGGCTATGGTAACCTCAATAGGGTCAATATCTGTATTATTTTCATTTTCCTAGTCAGACATTTCAGCTTCTAATTGTGATGCCTCGCTCGCACGCACTGGAAGCTCTATTGTTGGAGCTAATAACCGCTGGATTTAAGCGCCCGTTAGATAGATAGCTGTTGTTCAGTTTGTGGGTGCACGTGTTATTTTATAAATTATTTGTAAGAACGTACGACATCCTTATTTTTAAACAGATTGAATAAAAAAACCTCTTGGAGTTAGTGATTGATGATTGCAGAATCAACTTTACCGATGCATTCAAACTGCTAGGCGTAATTATTGATAAAGAATTGAATTTCTCACAGCCTATATCAGAGGTCTGCATAAAGACCAGTAAAATGGTGCTCTACAAAGGCTAAAGAATCTAATCCCGATGAACGCAAAACTGCGAATATATAAAACTGCAGTTCTAGCCCATCTCACATACTGTAGCTTGGTGTGGCACTTTCGTCAAGCAAGTGACAGAAACAAACTAGAGAGAATTAATGAAAGAGGTCTACGTACAGTCTTCAAAGATCGAGTCTCTCCTTATAGTGACACACGCTGGAATGACTAGTCTATATAACATGAGATTACAAGATATCGCTATCTTGATGTTCAAAATCAGGAATAGATTACTGCCTTACAATATACTAGAACTCTTCTCGCCATCACCTTCGTACTACAACCTGAGGAACTCGGACTTTCATGTTCAAATGGTAAAAACTGTCAAATACGGAAAGCACTCCCTCAGATTTTTTGGGCCATATTTATGGTCAAAATTAAGCATGAAGGACAGAAACGAGACCTCCTTAAGAAGGTTTAAAGCAAATATAAGGAAAAAAGATCTGAGCGAATTGGTTAGTGAAAACGCATGCAAAAGGCGCCACCTGTGTAACTCATAATTCATAAACAGAAAATATTATATTTCAACTAGAAGAGTTGATATATTATAAAATTGTATACATAGTTTTTATTGCATATGTGTATTTTTAAGTACATTCACTATTGTATATATTTGAAGAAGTTTTGAATAGTTAAATATTATTATCTTATAGTATTATTAATATATATTTATCATTAATATGTAATTTAAGTAGTGTCCCCGATTAGTAGGTCTGAGGGAAAGCTAGAAGATTGGACACTTAAATAAAGTTCATGATTGATTGATTGACATAGACCTTGTTGACGGTTTGGTCAGTTTTTAAGAACGAGTCTCTATAAGAATCAAACATCTTGGGAAATGAAAATTCTCAAACTCCCTTCAAATTTTGCATGCAGTTAGGCACTCAGGGGGGATGCACACAAATGCCCTTTTTGAAGTCTGCAGCACTCTTGTTTAAATGGTAACAACGGCTGCTTGTTCGAGGCCTGGGGCCTCATTTTCATACAAAAACATCGTAAAAAAGTGTAAAATGTTTATTTCTCTATCTCAGCCTGGATACAACATTACAGATTGGTACTTCTAGCATACATAGTGACATCATTTGTCTTTACTTTGATGCATTCAATTTTCTCTGGGAATAAATGTGAGCACACGAATAGATTATTCATCTTGGTACAGTTTTGGTCATTTTTGCACTAGCTTAAAACAGGGAAAACGTTTGTCTAAATTTCTCCAAAAGTACAACGATTCTGGAACTGAAACTACGCAATTAGTTGGCTATAATATTCTAGTTTTTAAATATGTAAAAATCTCTGCGGGCCGGCCTCTACTTTTCTTAGTGGTAATTCGCGAACGAGTACCGTACCGTCTTTCGTGGGAATTTGAGCAATCCGAAATCCTCTAACGATACACTGTTATACCTGTCTGTCATTTGAAACATGTTAAAGTTGGCTGATCTACACGAAACTATCGTAACACCGGTCATTTGTCATAAACATGTACGTTATCACGTGGATGGCGTGACGCTGAATTTCTCCATGAAGTTTCCAACAGGTCGCTCCAAAGAAGACGAGATATGGACATTTTTCGACATTTCAGCAGATTTCCGTACATTCTGAAGTAAAAACAACCAAAAAAAGAGAGGAAAACCTTGACTGAATGCTCATAAACACTCAGAGTGAGAGTATAAATCGTAACTTGTCAGCGGCAGTACTAATACTAATGATGTAGAAAGAAGTCCATCTGGATGACATGCACACGATTTAAGGTACATGTTTGTAGTTGCGTCGGGTAGTTCTCCATGGAGGTTGATCGATTTTTTTAAAAATATTAAGGCTAGAGGCGAGATTTCTCTTCGGAATATTGCTCAGAAGATAACATTCTTTCAAAGTCTTGCACTTGTCATTTGTCTGAAACATTTGTTGTTGAGAACACTAGATGTAAACATTGCCAATTTATGCAATATCTGATTTTGGAGCTTCGTTGGCGAATTACCACTATGAAAAGTAGAGGCCTGCCCATAGAGATTTTTTTACATATCTAAAAACTAGAATTTTATTGCCAACTATGAGCGTAGATTCACTACGAGAATCGGTGTACTTTTGGAGAAATTTAGACCAACGTTTTCCCTGATTTGAGCTGCTGCAAAAATGACCGAAACTGTACCAAGATAAATGATCTATTGGTGTGTTCACATTTATTCCCAGGGAAAATTGAATGCATCAAAGTAAAGACAAATGATGTCACTATGTATGCTAGAAGTACCAATCTGTAATGTTGTATCCAGCCTGAGATAGAGAAATAAACATTTTACACTTTTTTTGCGAGGTTTTTGTATGAAAATGAAGCTCCAGGCCTTGAACAAGCAGCCGTTGTTACCATGGAAACAAGAGAGCTGCAACCTTTAAAAAAGGAATTTGTGCGCATCCCCCCCTGAGTGCCTAACTCCATGCAAAATTGGAAGGGGGGCGTTGAAAATTTTCATTTCCCAAGATGTTTGATTTTTACAGACACGTTCTTAACCATTTGTTGACTCAAGAGTTGCTAAGGAAGGCAAAAGTTGCTTTAGGTTGCTGACCGTTGCTCGCTACGAAAAAAGTTGCTGAAAACCCTAAAAGTTGCTCAAAAGTTACCGAGCACAATCCATTTATGCCTAATGTCACGAACTATTTAAAAATGGATCATTGGACAATGCAATTCAAGAGTTTTCATTGGATAAGCCATCATGGGCTAGGGGCCATTCAGTTCCATGCGAGCTTATGAAGTCGAGTTAAACCGAAAGTATTTTTGTACATTGTAACATTCCCCTTGCTCTTACAAAATAAAGTTCGATAATTTGGTGCGATTTTTTTATAAAACAATTACTCCAGTCGCGCCCGCTAGATATTAAATCGATTATGCCCAGCTTAGCCATACGGGCCTCGTTGGCTATCTGTCATCTCATATAGGACGCGCGCTCTCGGAGTAATTGTTAATTATCAATGCCGAGGTCTGAGGTTATCTGCCGATGCCAAAGGCTGAGGCTGGTTAGACAGATGCGAGATTTGATAAATTATGGTATCATGCGAAACCCGAATTCAATTACTGTTTTATCAAGAAAAATGAAACGATTTTGGTCGTCTCACGATAAAATTTACCTGATTTCCCCAAGAGGCGCTGTAATGTTTTAATATCACCCTCATTGACATTTACTTGGCAGTCAATTTTCTACGGTGCGCTTCCCCCTAAAGACGAAGTGATCCTTCTCCCCCTAAAATCCTCCATCCCCGTCCCTACGCGATAAAGAATGACCGTTTCCTTAGTTATTTTCGTGTGATTCTCTGTTTCTTTGATAGTTGTCACTAAAGGTAATCATTGTTACAAACCTCCTCCACCGCCACCACCACCTCCTCCTCCTCCTCCTCCTCCTCCCTCACATTGGCTCTTGTACAGGAGATTCATCTGCCGCGCGTCTACTGGACTAATGCCTTTTCGCTGACCAAATGTTACCTGGGAAAATAAAATAAAACAAAAACGAAAAAAAGCCGCCTTATTTAATGATGTATTTGATTAAAATTCCCTAAACTGCTCTTGCCACTTATATTTATTAAGGAAATCGGTCAAAGGCATCTACTTAAACTAACCCCGGATTTCTTGGCAACGATAGTTGGTCTTCCGTTCTTGCTGAAAGCTCTGCCCCCATAATGCATCACACTTCCATAGTCATACGGGGTTCCCAGGCTGTCAATAGTTCCTCGATTGTATTTGTTGAAATTAAATTTGTTTCCTAAAAAAAAAAAGGTAAAATTAACTCAAGATAAAAGAAGGCCGCTCGTTCCTTTTGATAAATCAAAGTAGGCATTAGAAAATTTTATATTTCATGATTTTGCGTATGTCAAGCAATCGGCCGCACCCAAAGGCTTAGGCCTCAGCTTAATAATTCATGCTAGTATAATTACTCAAGTGATTATAGAAATTCTCGCGCTCTTATTGGCCGAGAATGGCGTCATATTCCGCTATAATCACCTGCGGCGAGGTGATTATAGTTTCAAAATGGCCGCCTCGCGTTTTGTCGATGTGCCTGAAGAGGAAATTAATTTAATGAAAGAAAATGCCATTCCGAGGAATACAAAACACGCCACAAAGTTTGGAATGACACTCTTCAAAGGTAAGGTGTGAAAATTGTGCTAAACGTAACAAAGAAACCATTTAAATTCCCCTGAAAACTTTGGTTATGTTGACATGCATGAATAATATAAATCAAAACAACTACATTGAATTTTCGCAACACTTTATTTACTTATCAGAATGGTTTCAACAACAAAACGAATTTACCACTGAATTTGAGGCAATGGGGGTCAACGAGATGAATAAATGTTTGTCAAAATTTTACGTCTCAGTCAGGATGAAAGACTGGACTTTTTACAAGAGAAATAGTCTGTTGTCCGTGCGAACGGCTCTCGCTCAGTTGTTCACTGACGCGTTCAATGACAAATAAAATTTAACATTCCTTTGCTCATTTCTATAATTACCTGAGTAATTATACTTAAACAATTATTCGCCTCAGGCTCGTGAACGATTGGTGACTATTCCCCTCGACTTCGTCTCGGTGAATACTCACCAATATTCCCGAGCCTGAGGCGAATAATTGTTAAATATCATGCAAAAACCGAATTCTATGATAGTTTTGTTATAAATTTTTTAAAAGCGTTCCAACATTTTGAGTTCTTCTTTAAGTCTGTAAAAGTATGAAAACACAAAACGGACGAGGGGCTCGGAAACTAGGCAGACTTTGAACTCGACATGATAACTGCAATATCCGCTGCAGATATAATTAACGTCAACGTCACACGCTATGGTAAATAGATCGAGTGCTCTCAACCACTCATACTTTTCATTGTAATTCGAGTATATAAATTAAATAATCTAATTTCCATGAATGTTTTTTCACTTTTTCATTGCTATCTGATTTCATGGTTCTAACATGATAGATATTGCACTAAGTACTTGATAAGTTTTGATTTTATCCACTCAGTGGATGCGTCAGTAGAAGATATCGTTTAAACCTAAGATCACAATTTGTTATTCGTAAACTTCATAATTACTTTTTATAGTAATTCTACTCTGCACTCACCCTCGAAAACGTTGTCCCACATAATTGTGACGTACTCATCTCTGTCAGGACGAGACTGTTCGTGATAGAAGCCCAAGGCATGCCCTGAGAAGTAAAACATCGAATTCTGGTCTTATTGTTGTTGTCACCAGAAGGACAACCCCATGAGATGAGATAGAAACCCGAGGTCAATAAGTGTTGTTAATTGTCGTAGAGGGATGACCATGTTCGTAATTAGCCGCAGAGCACATTTTTTGCGCTATTCAGCGGATAAGGGAAGGAAAAAGATACAAGACCATCTATCGGATAGAAGTTGATCCAGTTGATATCGTTATCCACACCTTGAACGACCGGGGCCTGTTTAAGGAATATTTTTTTTCTTTTAATGTACTGACCAATTTCGTGAGCTACAATTCCCCTGGTCCAACATCCGCTGCCAAGGTTGATATATTGACGACTACCTGTTTTGCCCACATATGAGGAGCACCTGAAAATGATATCAAATATAATTTTTTCCTTTTCCTGTTGTTTTTTTCTCTATTATCAACTCAAATTGTTACACTTATTGATTATAAACTTGACTAATAATATTGATGGATCGATTGACTGACTCAAATTGTTACACTTATTGATTATAAACTTGACTAATAATATTGATGGATCGATTGACTGACTGAATTTAGTGACTATCTCTTTACACCCTAACAACAGCGTGCAAATTCTCTATACTGTTCTCTATTCATTCCCTAAGTGCCAACAAGGAGAACTTGTTCAACAATCAATCGCTTTTTTAGTTGGTGATCATTTCTTTTGTTCTGGTGACTTTAATGAGTGATTTAGGAGTGATATTGTGAGGATGAAATTAGATCCTGGTCATTCCTAGAGAGAAACGAGTAAGGCCTTGAATAACTAATGATTGAATTGATTATTTTCAAAGATTGCTTTATCGTGTGTTTTAATACATCGTATAATTATTTATTCTTTGTTGTTCAAGCACAATCGCGCGTTTGAAAGAACACAAAAACCTGGGTTACTCCCCGTAGCGTTGATAAAGTCATCTTGGTAAGACTGCTAAGATCAAGAGTCCCTTACCCAGAGCCAATTCTGAAGTGGGCAAAAGCTCGTTCATTTGTTCTCCTCTTGAATCGAATACATGTTTTACTTGTCCATTCCTCCATTCCTTGTCGGATGGCGTCCATGGCTCTGGAATCGCTAGCTTTAATTCATAGAGGAACAACATGGACCACTTGTAAATGATCTTGAACTATTGCTAACGATCGACTGTAAACTAACATTTGACACGTTCTTCATTAATTTAATGACGGTTTTTTTTCAAAGTCACGACGTTTTTCATACCTTTATAAACCTAAAGTTGATAATTAACCAGAATTTCGCAGATCCGCAACCCATGTACGAAAAAACTACTGACACTCAAGAAAACGAAAGCCATTATTGACACCCAACGTACTATCGACTAAGGTGCTCAGTACCACATCCACCGAAACTATACGGTTTGCGAAACTACACAAACCTGGTTTCCCAATGCGACCTATTGTTTCTTTCTTTGGCTCTCCTACATACCAACTATCCAAGTGCCTGACAACTATACTACAACCACTAACCGAGAAATCCAGACGTAAACTACAATCCACTGAAGACTTTATTAACGCTACCAAGACTGTACAGATACCTGACGACTACAAACTAGCGTCATTTGATGTAAAATCACTGTTCACAAGTGTTCCACTTCAATTGGCGCAACAACGTACTGAGACTGCAATCCGACAATCTACCGACTCATTATCGCTGCCGAAAGAGGATTTTATGGACCTGCTGAACATTTGCCTAACGTCAACTTACTTTTAGTACAACAGTAAACACTACAAACAGTTACACGGCACAGTCCTGGGGTCTCCACTTTCTGTTATTGTAGCAGAAATTGTGATGCAGAATATCGAGGAGCGCGATGTACATCGACTTGCTGAAAAACGATACCGCTTTGGTTACGTTACGTTGACGACACATTCACCACCGTACGACAGGACGAAATCGACGCATTCCACCACCACCTTAACCGAAAAAACACTGACATACAGTTTACCAGAGAAGTAGAAGAAAATGGCAAACTTACTTTTTTAGACTGTCTGGTAAGCCGTGACGACAACTCACTACGGACAACAGTTTACAGGAAACCGACATACACCGACAGATTACTAGACGAGTCATCCTACAGCCCTACATCACACAAAGCCACAACTATCAGAATTCTAACACGACGCGCGTAACTAGTATGCGACTCGACAGACAGTTTATCCGATGAAAAAAAAATACCTTCACCGTGTTTTTTCAAAGAAAAACTACAACGACGACTTCATCCGACGAAGCACTCACCGACCCACTACCACTACCGAAACAAACGACACCGCAACTCCTACGACTACAACAACCATATCGTACATAAAAGGCATGTCTGAGAACATCTCGCGCATCTTACAGCCCTTCAATATCCGCGTCGCCCACAAACCCATCACCACACTAAGCCTCCTACATGGCAGAAAGCTTGTAACAAGACTGACTGAACACAGACGTACGACGAGGAAAGGTGATGTCAACAATCACCTTGCTGAACATCATCGACTTACGAACCACAATATTGACTGAGACTCTGCGCAGTGCCTAACCTACAGCACTGACTACTTTCAACGACTGACTCTGGAAAGCTGGTTTACTAGCTTAGAACAGACTCCCCTAAACAGTTGTCAACTACTAATGGCTCTATACAAACGACTCATTCACGACATAAACATTACAAACCAACTAAACAGAACGACCTAACTTTACCGACGGATCGAAAGAGACCAATCACGACCGACTTACGCCACTTGAGTCTTACAACCAATAACATTACGCATAAACTGACCAATCCTTTTACACGAACTGAAATAAGAACATTCTACTGACAACAACAATTCACTTGACTCTGATGATGACTTCCGCACAGGTTGTCGAAACGTCAGTCACTACAACCGACAACAGTCCTTCTCAGGACTACACTCACCCGGACGATCACATTACACTTTCACAAATATTTGGTATATAATGAATTCAAATGAATTCTTCGTTCCTTTTCTCGTTCGCCATCTTTTCTCTTCATTTTAAAGTAAATTATGAAAGATTGATAATTTTCAATGTTGGTTTTTCTCGGTTCCTATATTCTTTGGTGAAATGCTTTTTCAGAAATAGCCAAACAGTACAATTTTCTGTCGCAGTCTACGGGGGTAATGTAACTTACAGTTCTCTTGACCTAGGGAACCCAAGCGTATCGCAGTTGCAAAATATCAAAATTTACATTTTTTGCATTAAATCTAACTTGTCGCTTGCTACTTCATAAAAAATGAAAAATGGCGTCGTTGGACTGAGAAACGATTATCATGAGCCAGACACTTACATAAACTGGAGTCGATGACATAAGCCATAACCCCTCCCGGCCACTGTCTGCCTTTAGTTGCACCTCTCCCCATTGGATTATCCACATCCAGTCCCCTGTTGGCCGCCATACGCTGATCAGCTGTTAGTATCATGTCCCCTTCATAAAGATCGTCATTCTCTTCAAGGAAACGTTCATTTTGAGGTCAATTAGACTTAGTTTTTTTCTTTTTTACTTGTATCCAATATCAAATTAACAATCAGAAAAACGATTACTTTCCACAGCTTATCCACGTCAAACTATATTAATGAAAAAACAAAAACGCTTTTGGGCTCGAGCGCTTAATTGCTTTCAGTTTCAGTGATATCTCTCATGCTATATAAACGAGAGAATAAAGATTCAAATGACGAGTATTTGGAATAATAACTCCCCCATTCTGGAAACGGAGAAGTGTTCAGTCTACACGGCTCTATGGCCTCACGTGACCACGATAAGTCCCGAGAAAAAGACTTAACAATAAAAAATAATTTTACAATCCTATGAAAGCATATTCTAACAATACTCATAGAGTTAAAATGTGGAAAAAGTCTACCTTCAGGATTCCTGGCAAAAACGACTCCGCACAGGACAAAAAAGCAAAGCCACTTCATGATGCCTCCCAGTGGTGCCGAAGCAACTATGTGAAATTGTTTTATCTGCAGCAAATTTATTGACCAGCAATTGTTCTCTCACCTGAGAAGCTGTTTAATTTTTAATAAGCTCTTTCGTATTAAGCTATTGTTCCTTTTTGACGACCCTGCGTAAATCCGATTAACATGGAAAAGTAATAACATCTTGTTCAAATGCAACTGTTACAGATGCAATTAAGTTGGTAAAGAGTTTTTTTTAAGTAAAGCAACTACCTATAATTTTTTCAGGAAAAGGGAAACGTGTAGCTACATACAATCATAGCAAAAGTTAAAACTATAAATTCATGATGGCAGACAAGTCAGCCGATAGATCGTCTGAGTGTCCCACAAAAATTTGGTTAGTTCACACCTCTGATGAAAGTGGACCTATACTCAAGAGGGAAATAGTAAAAGGAATTCCTTAAAATTCTTAATCCGTTGATAAAAACTTAGATAAAAAATAAAAGAAGCAAACTGTCTAGTTTGATCAGGATTGTCTTTAATTGTTGTTCAGGTTTTGTGACGAATTAAGACATCCTTTGTCCACTTTGAACTTGTCAACGCTTTTGTTGACGCATAGAAATCTTCATTTCAAAGAATTTTCTTTCATTTCTAGCGTTATTCAATGTTTATTGAGTAAAATGTCTGTTTAAATGTCTTTAAATTACAACGGAATTACAAAGCAAACAGCAAATATTCGGAAACCTCGAGAAGCCCAGTATTATTGAAACAGCTTAAATATTTACAGGAAACAAGTTGCTATTTACCACTCTTCGTAACTCGGCCAGAAGTTACTAAAAAACACCCTTGTTTAGTGGCAAGTATTTCGTATCTAAAATTTAAAGTTAACATTACTTCTGTTAAAAACGAAATCAGTTTGGGAAATCCAACGAGTGCAGCTTTTTGTAGCGACTGGACGGCACGAATGATGTTAAGAAAGTTGTCTTAAAAGTATGAATCGTAAGCGAGTACAATACCAAAATCTTTCAAGGTGAAAATCGCGCTCTGCACTCTTTAACTTACCATACTATAGCTTTGGGATTGAAAAATAAGCAATGCGTTATTTTGTTGAGTATGTAAAATATATCAATGAGAAAATATCCATGTTCAAAGATGCTCGCACTTGTCTGCAATTTAGTTGTTGTGGTTCCCGTTTTTTGTTTGGTTCGTTTTCGTTGTTTAAACACGAAGCACCACTACTCGGCTGAAACAAACCGTAATTATATGGTTCTTTGTAAGATTTCCCAAAAAAAGGTAGGCTCCTTCACATCTTTTCGAATTCTGTTTAATGTAAAATATCGCAGCTAATTACGAATCATCCGCCTCTATGAATTTTTAAAGAATAACTTGGGGTACAATACTACAATGAAACATCTAGGGCAAGATAAATTTACAGATCGGAATAGGAACCTTAAGCAAACCCCGACGGGGACGGCAACAAGGACGTGGAAAAATAAAATATCTAATTGGCAAAACAGTAGCCAGCACGTGCGTTTGAAAACTCTGTTCATTTTTAACCGTCCTCTGCAAAACAACCGTACCTCAAACCACCAAAATTTGCGTCGTCTGCGAACGGTGCAGAACTCAACGCCGCAAAAAGTCGTTATGCGGAAGTTGAGGTGTGGCATCGTATGAAAAGGGTAATTACATGGATCCATTTTCGAAATTTAGACTAAAAATATAATAGACGTCTCCATTGGTATTGCCGTCCTGACTCCTTAAGGTCCCTATTATTTGGGAGACGCAGTGGCTCTATGGATTGGCTTCCCGGTCGACGTGTCCTGCATTCCCAGAAAGAGGAAACCCCTCCCGAACAATACATTCGAGGTTTCTTCACCCCTCTCTCAATCCAATGTTGTTAATTGCCAATGTTTCTATGCTATCTTGCAAACCAACATTGAGAATGCCAGTTAAGGTGGCATGTGTTGCAACAAGTGTGTCTGGGAGTGTAGTCCGAGACCTGGCCGAGTCATTATGTTGTGCTCTTGGGCAAGCTGCAGATTGCTTCCCCAGTGGATGAGTATAAATGCGAATAGGAATTTAGTAATAGTTCGATTCCTCCATATCCGGGAATCGAAGCTGGGCCACAGTGATGGGAAGCGAGTGATTAATGGAGTGTGTAAGTTCTAAAAGCGACAGTTTTTGTTGTTGGATTCTTTGCGTGTTTAAAGTTCATTTATTTAAGTTTTTCACCCTGTAACTAACCAAAGTCATTACTAATTGTTTCATTTGTGCCTTTCTCAGTCATTTTATTGCCACCTTATTGCTACTTCGCATAATGTATCGATTTACTATGCCTGTTTTCTCGTTTATCGCGCAGTTCAGTCTGAACCTCTGTAATGTAGTTACATCAATAATCTTAGTCTTTTCTGTGGCCGTAACGACGTGAGTGCTTCAGAGTCCTCTTTCCGTCGTGTTGTTCTTAATTCAGTTTATATCGTATATTGTGTAACTATTGTAATTGTTTGATATTTTAGTTTTAACCTACTTCAATTACGTCGGAATTAAAGTTAATCGTATTTATCTACTCAACGTGGAGTTGTCTATTTCCAAGCCTCAGATTTCGCATAGTGCAGTTTAAGAGTGATACGGAATTGTTAAAAAAGTCTGAAGAAATGTCGTGCTGAAGGCCCAGATTGGTGTTAATCAACCTTTGAGGAATTACGTCTTTTTGCTTTTATCAGCTAAAGGGTAGAAGTCACTTAAATATCAGCAAAACCTTACTTTACCATTAGTGATTTTTTTTCACTATACTTTTAGAATCAAAACTGTTCTTCTTACATATCGTTTAAGTGTCATCAGGTTAGCAATCTTATTAGTTTTAATATGCTGTGTATATATTGTGATGAAATATTTCAAATCAGCTTGATTTTAATTCATTGTCCTGTTCTTGGAAGGTCAATGCAAGACAGAAAAACAGGAAAGAAAACTGGTTTGATGATTTTGAACCATGATTATTATCTAAACTATTGCCGAGCGCTAAGGGTATTACGTGAGAAGATCAAATTTCTTGAAAAAGATTTCCTTCAAATCGAGTTAATATTTAGGCAGTTATTGACAGGTTATAGGGGAGGAGGTAAGCTAGTGGAGGAGAGGGACGAGAAAAGGGGCTAGTTTTCATTGCTTAGTCGGGATGTCATTGCACATGATTAAAACCCAGTAAATCATTGACTGGCCAAGACTAATTATGACATTTACTAAGATTGAAGGTATTTAAGGGTCAGCTAGGATAGACGAAGTTGAAAAAAAAAATGAAGAACGATATCGGGCTAAAAAATAATTAATAAAATTACGAGCTTTCGACTGCCCGAACTACAGCCTTCGGCGGGTAAAATGTGAATGTACCTGTAGTGCCGCCATTCAGACACAAAGAGACTGTTTCTCTTTCATTGCCAAAGGCTAACTGAACTTAATTAACAAACACAGTACACATATAGAAGTAGAAGAGTTTACTGACCTATAGTAATTTTACAGCAGGCAGGTATTTCCAGTATAGCAGGATTACTGCGAGTAGTATATTTACTGAATTAAAGTACAAAGTGCTCACCTTACAACCCATACTAGGTTGTTGTCAATAATCAATATAGGTACATGTATAATCAATATACTACATTATTACACGACTCAGGCAGTCAGAGGGCCAATAACTAAAATCAACCAATCAAAATGCTCTATTGCCGGTCAATATTCTCTCAGTATTGGACCGGGCACTGTCCCGAATGGTCCCGAATGATACCGCACTTGCGTCCCTTTGAACTTCAGTCGTGTAATAAATCTCTTATTAACCAAGCTTTCTCGAGATCGTACTGGAAGAATATCAGCCCTTGGTCTTTTTTGTACGGACCTCGCTGCGCTCGATCCGTACTGTCAAGACCTCGGGCCGATAGTCTCCCAGTACGGCCCTCGCGCTTGGTTAATAAGATATATGTACTAAACTGAATACAATGCGGACAATAATCCATGTCCACTACCTGTACAACATAACATAAAATTCCTTTAAACAAACATTCATACTCATTTGCTAAATTATTTCGACTGCTCCTTGCGCTAATTTTTTTTTCAGAACAGTTTGAGTGCTTTTACTGCGGTTATCTAATTACGTTTTGTTTGTTATCTGCTAAGAAATAGGGTAATAGTTTATTGGGGAAATGTGATCTCAGTCTATATTTAAGCAATAGCCGTAGAACACATTTTTCCGGGCTCTATAACGTTATAAACCCAAGCGAAATGTTAGGAAAAAACTTGGAAAGCATCCGCTGGCAAACTAAATTTACCAATCAAATAATGCGCACTATGTTTGTTTATGTTTAAAAATGATTTAACTGCCTTGCATTCAGCCTTTTTTTGGTTGAGCGCACCTATCAGAATTTAATGGATATAACCATACTATTTTTTCTTTCTACAATTTCTACACTTACTTATCACATGTTTGTTTTACCTCACCAAATCACATTAAGACATTGCATATTGAGGATCAGGCAAAATGCCAAAGATTTAACAGCACTAAGACATACACGTGTACCATGGACAACACACCGCTATCTTCTACTTTAAAGTTGCACTGGAAGATACTCGATTTTACACAGCCTCTCGATTGTTTCCACTACTGTGGAACCTCCATTTTACGAAGTGCCAAGGGAAGTTGGTTCGTTATATCGAGGTTCCGTGGCATACATTTTACTATAACTTTAGCTCGGCTGAAAATGAAGTATCGTTTGTGATATCATGGACTTCGTTATATAGAGGTTCGTTAAATCGAGGTTCCATTGTAGTGATGAACTTACAGAGAATGGAATCAATGACGTAGTACGCCACACCATCAGGCCACTGTCGATTTATAGTTGAGCCTCTTCCAAACGGATTATCCACATCCAACTCAAGCTCAATCGCCATGCGTTGACCTGGATCTAAAATCATGTCTCCTTCATAGACGTCTGGATCACTGATGCCGACATTTTCTACAGTGGACAAAATACCAAACTTGGGGGGCATTGAAATTGCACAATTATGGTACGAACAGAAAGACAGAGTTTTTGTTCCTTACTTGCTGAAGCTACCGGTGGAGATAGCTAAGGTCGATCGCTAGCTTAAACCCATTGTGCAAATGGCTGCCATATATCTCAGTTCATCATCGCTGACCGTTTTGCCGACGGTTTGCCGTTTTCCTTTAGCTCAGTATACCGCAAAGCTTTTACACTTATACCAATTTGAGCCTAGTTGAAAGCATTGGATACGTTTTCCAAATAATGCCATAAACTAAGAACTTCAAAAACAGCTTTAAAGTTTTCATACAAAAACTAACTGGCAAGCTCGAAGAAAACAAAATCGTGCTCGTTGAAAAGCTTACCTTCTGGGTTCTCTGATGCAATAAGAACCCCTCCAAAAATCAAAAGAGCACCAAGCCATTTCATGCTGATTTTCTTCTGTTTAAAATAGTTTGAAGGGTTCCCTCTGAGAAGAGATTATGTGAGAAGCATTTGTCGACTCACCTGCGCGTAACAAAACTCTTTCGCTTGATTTTCTTTTCGACCATAAGCAAATAGCTGTTACTGTTAGTAGCTGTTAAACAGCATTTTAATCATTGCATTTGTGCTGTGCATTGTGAGAAAAAATCATAAAACACTCTATTTCAGTTGCTTTTAGCGTGTGACCCTCTTACTTGTGAACTCAATGCACCCTTTAGCAAATTGCGACTTGAAATTATAGCCGCTTAATATTCCAGGCTGCTCAGGAAACCTCTTGCAGTACCCAAAGAGGCCTACTTCACCTCAATTGAATAAAAGATATTTGCAAATTTGGACAACTGCAGCAATTCACTGTGGAAAAGTCTGTAAATAATCATGTAAATACCTTTAACTTGCTGATGTTTTTATTATTTTTACTTTGGGCTATGTTCTTGCATTGGCAATTTGATTAGTTTTCTTTTTGCCAATGAGGACTTTTAGGAGATTAATTAACAAATGGTAAACAGCACATCGTACACTATTGAGTTATGGACGCGGGCGGGAGGTTGCTAAGCACGGAAGAAGCGTAAGAGTCGCTCGAGGCGATAGCCGAGAGTGACTCTAGCTTCTTGAGTGCTTAGCAAACCTCCCAAGTGCATCCATAACTCAATAGTGTACGCTGTGGTGTTTACCATTTTTTTTTATAACATAACATTGATACATTGTAGCTAAAGAGTTCCCTTTTATTTAACAAATCTTACGTGACCAGAAAAAACAAGCGCACGCGGAAAAATAGTCTTTGCATTTGCTTACGTCAGCAGCGTACACCTATAGGCAAATGGGGGGACGCTAAATTGACCAATCAGAGCGCACGCTTTACTTTGGTTATGTTATAATTCATCTTATAGTCTTCATCAGGTTTGCAAGTTAACGTTTAATTGCATATCACAATTCCGGATATTTACCTCCAATTATGTATTATTGAAGAAATAGATTTAGTTCTGAGCCGCTTTACATTTCAAATGATCATATTTCAACAGCCTAAATTAAAACTGTTCGAGCCATTCGTTGTGAGTTTATCTTTTTAAAGGAAAATAGTAGTTGTAGATGTTGACACTGGCTAATAGTAATTATTAAAAACTAGATCATTGGATAATGCAATTCAAGAATTTTTATTGCTTGAAGCCATTATGGTATATCAGCCAATATACCATAATCTACAAATATGGTAAGCGAACATATCAGCTTAAAATTAAACGGGAGCTAAAAATTTAATAAAATTTAATAATTTAATTTAACATTTTTAATAAAACAATTATTCCACCCGCGCTTGTTGGATATGAGATGATTATAGCCAACTCGGCGCTACGCGCCTTGTTGGCTATCTATCATCTCATATCCAACGCGCGCTCGTGGAATAATTGTTAATTATTCTTAATACCATACTATTTTTGAGGAGAAAAGGTTCAGGTGAACTAACATTATTCCATCTTTCCCAGCTACTCAGGCTGAAAATGCTGGAGCACTGAATTTATACTGTGTATAACACACCATGACGGTAATAAAGGAATTTCCGAGGTGGTCTGAATATGTGACTTCAGAGCAGGTAACTTGAATAAGTTCACGACTTGACCACCCTTGATTTGGTCGATACTTGACTGATCTGATAGCGTAAAATTACGCTACCCACTCCCTTAAAGTAACAGAATTCGTTCTCATGCCGATAATTTTCCGATCAGTTGAGAGCTTTTACGCTTAGCATCAGAAAAAAATACCTCAACTTCGTAAGTATCTAAAAGACTTTTGTGTCTGTCATTAAATGCTCCATGTGAAAAGTTATGCTGGGACAATGGAAAGTCTCTTAATGCGAATTTCTTTTTTAAATCAAAATAAATAAATTGACGTTTTTGTAACTTGAGAATGATATGGTTGAGGACGATGACAGTGTTTTTTTCATTCTTGGACAAGCACACCAAATTGATATAACTTTTTCACGAGGTCAACGTTAAATCATTTTGCCAAATCATAATGTGCTCCCTCAAAAAATCCAGTGCATAGAAACTATTGACCAATTTGACCACGATTACGCACTGACTTTCAGTATACGACCAAGAACAAGCAAGACTTTTGTAATTCTATGAGGCCTACCCTGGGACCTTAAGTTGTCTTGAGTCGTCTTATGTCGGCTAAAGTCGCCTTAAGTCGCCTTAAGTCGCTATTGTGACTGATGAGCATACAAAAGTAATCAAAATGACTATTGAGTTCATTGCAAGAGATTCTGTAAATATTTTTAAGGTTTATGGAGAGACTGTTGCTAACTTTGATTTTATTGCTTCAGTCAGATAAAATCGCTTTAAGTCGCCTTAAGTCGCCTTAAGTCGCCTTAAATCGCCTTAGATCGCCTAACTGGTCGCAATGTTTTTTTTGCCAATTTTGCTAAAGTCGCCTTAAATCACCTTAAATCGCTCAAAGTCACCCAAAGTAACGGCGACTTAAGACCCCAGAGTAGGCCTTCTATGATCCTGTTGTATTTGGTCGTTTGCTTTAGCACTACCTTCTTGTTTGTTTTTGACAACCAGGGATTTAATTGCAAAACAAGGTAAGCATAAATATACAGAGTCAAGTCTGAGAGCGGCATTTGATAGCCAGTCAGTCCTTTTCGAAGAAGAGAACAAAAAGACAAATAAACAAACTCTGATTTTTGATTCACGTTTTATTCTATCAGCCCACTCTACCTTAAGTTAAACTACAGCAGAACCTCCCCAAAAATGGCATTTGACCTGGAAGGGAAAACAGCATTGTACGTACCAATCAGAGGAAACCAGATAAGTTATCATTGGGTCGTTGGTAAATTTAGAATACAAAGGGAAATTTATGTGAACTAAGTATAAATTTTCATTGTGCAAGTGGTTCAGTTTCTTTTTTGAAAAAAAAACTACTCTGCAGTATTGTTTACGAGAGGATTTGAGACGCTCAAAATAGGGTGCAAAAGGCAAGGCCTGTTTCTTAGTATTGCTCATGATAGAATACACGTGTATGAGGTTTCATGGATCGAACCCTACGTTTTTTCTCATGAATTAAGCCTCCATTGTTAGTGTCATATTTAGATAATCAGGACCCAAACAGACAACTTAATTTGCGCATAAGTAAGTTGTAGGCCAAATTTACGACTCGCTATTTTGGAAAAATGAATTGTTCATCATAAAATTATCCTATTCAAGCTAGTCTTTTTTCTCTCTTTATGGGTAAATGGTTGACAGCTAGATGAGGAAAGTTTATACCGAGGCATACTTCTTTAAATCATATTGCTGACATAAGATTATTTTAACACTAGCCTTTGAGAGTAGATTACAATTTATTTGAAAGGATGACTCTGGAAACTTACGAAAGCCTCTGGTTAATTTTTATATTTTGATCATATTCACCTACAGTTAGCAGAAAAAGATCAAATGTAATCTTCACATTTTTGTCGGAGTAAAATCTTTATAAGTACTTTTAATATCTGAGATCGAATATAATAGTTCGTTTACGGTTAGTGAATTGGACTCAATCGATCAAATCTCACAATTAAAATTCTAAAAACAACGGTTTTGGTATAAGAAATTCGATCGTCCATGGTTAAGCCATTCATTCGTTATGTAAATTTCAATGCAAGTTATTCATTGAGGTCAAGGTAGTTTCAAATAACTGAAAACCAATTCGAACCAGGTTGGGAGGAGAGGGGTAAGGCAGAAATTTTATTCACATATTCTCTGAATGTGTAAAGGAACTTGCTAGTTCGAAGGCTACTGGACTTATTTCAAATGGTGAATTGTTACCTTTTTTCAGTTGATTAACATAGGTTGCAGGTCTTCTTGCAGTTTGCCCTCACATATCTGTGGTAACTGCAATATCCCGTCCATCCGCCGCATCTTCGATCAGTGTCTTTACAATTTCCTGAAAGAGAACATTAGAAGTTTTGTAAGGATAGGCACAGTGGTCAAAGTCTACGCATGTGCGAACTTTGAAGTGGTTAGGTGGCGTGCTTTCAGGTTGTAGAACGAAGTGAACATATAGGAATTAAAAGTAACCATGTAAAGTAGTGTGTTACGGTGTTTAAAAGGCGTACACCATTTTTATTATGCTCAAATCAAAATGATAAATTAATAGAACGCCTTTAAGGAAATAAGCTTTGTGTTCTTAAAGTCTCTAGACCATGTGATCCCACCCCCCCTAAAATCCTCCGCCTTCGCCCTCAGCGATAAAGAATGACCGCTCCCTCAGTTGCTTTCATGCAATTCTTTGTTTGTTTGATGGATGTTAAAGTAATCATTGTTACAAACCTCCTCCACCCCCTCCCCCACCGCCACCTCCTCCTCCCCCTCTCTTACATTGACTCTTGTACAGGAGATTCATCTGCCGCGCGTCTATTGCACTAATGCCCCGTCGCTGACCTAGTGTTACCTGGGAAAATGAAATGATAAAACAAAAATAAAACAAGACAAAAAAAGCATTAACTGCAATCGGCAATATCAACAATCAGATGCATATAACTTAGGTCCAGGTTATATACTTTTGTCATAAGTGCAATATTTACGAAACTTGAAAGATATCTTTGTCCTTTGTTTTTCTTGCATAAGTTTTCATGGAATTCAAATTATCTTTACTTGACTGACTTAAACACCCTTCCCTTTACTTTATCCATCTCAGTGTGTGGATATAAGAGTTAAAGAATTTGCACAGTTTTGAAGCCTCCGAGATAAAATGTGGAAGTGCTAGCTTGTATTTCGCGATTTTTTTAAATGAGTAATCAATGCTGATAAAGAAAATGATACCGACAATAAAAGTGATGATGAACATGATTTTGGCGTATGATTGAAAAACACAATTGTTTTTCGTAATCTAGCATTTGAGTGTTTTAGAATGATGGTAAATCGAAGTGCTGTCTTTGGACGAAAAATATCATGTTGACTATCTCATGACACCTTTTGTTTACAAACTGGAAACTGGTTTACAACCTGAAACTGCTGCATAGCTGACTGAAATAAGAAACATGTGATCCTATTAGAAGCACTCCGATTTCTTTTTTCTTGGAGTATATGTCGTTCACTGAAAACATAATCTTTCAAATATGCGATTTGTACCATATCCTAGCAATACAATAAATTGTTGTTTTTATATATGAGCCGCCTTTAAATAATGATGAATTTGATTAAAATTCCTTGAACTGCCCTTGCGATAATCGATAACATCTACTTGAACTAACCCCAGATCGCTTGGCAACGATAGTAGGTCTTCCGTTCTTGCTAAAAGCTCTGCCCCCATAATGCATCACACTTCCATAGTCATACGGGGTTCCCAGGCTGTCAATGGTTCCTCGATTGTATTTGTTGAAATTAAATTTGTTTCCTTAGGAAAAAAATATAAAACAAACTTAAGGCAAGAGAAGGCCACTCGTTCCTTTTGATGAATCGAAGTCGGCATTTAGAAAGTTGTATAGTTCATGATTTTGCTTATGTCAGCACAGGCGGCCCAAGCTCTCTTTAAGAACCAAACAAGGAACACAATTCGCATATCGATTTATAAGGATTTATCTGGGATTTTCTAAAAGATATCCATGAAGATATTTAAGTGAAAATTTTAAATAAAAGTGGCTTACCTTATTCCATACGTGTGTTGTTTGCTCTTGGTTTCGTTAATTTACCGATTTAACTTGATTTTAATCCTGGTCTTCTCTTCTTAAAGATAAGACAAGGCCAAACACTTCTGTCCGGACAGCCTGCCGAACGAAGTAAAAAATCCCAAGCTAAAATGTACCCACTGCCACAAATCCACCGCAGAATTCAAGGGTAAAGCTTGATCTTTCATTTCAATTCTCT